>NC_056745.1:1049155034-1049272147 GCF_019279795.1 Protopterus annectens | reverse complement strand
TTTTGCTTCTAAATATTTTGGTTCAAGATTTAACTACCCTGAAATGTCGTCTGTTAGCAATCCGACTACCGGAGTTCACAAAAAACGCAAGGAAAAAGAGAAAGACGGACCGTCGAGGTCCAAAACCGACGACGAAGCTTCTCCTAAGCCAGTTGCCGGTTCGCCGGTACTCAGTAAGGCACTTTCGCAGCCCCTGATACCTGCTACTTTTGAGTCGCAGGCCTTTACCGAGACCCATTCAGAGTCCGGTATGCCGCGAGATTCACAAAATATTGAACCCGCGGATATCTCTCCCTTGGATGGGTCCAGAGCCACTGAGCAGGCACTGGCTTCTCAGGGTGTTTTCAGGCCTCAACATTTTTATATTAAACCAACGCCATCTACAAAAACAAGGTCAAAACTGACTTCTATGTCTAAAAAAACGATGCATGAGCCACATCCTCAGGCCCCTATGCTTGAAAAACAAATGGTCAAAATGACTGAGGATTTAATTACCTTGATCAGGGGTTCCCAACCCCCTCCCCGCTAAGAGGCCTAGGCAAGGCACTGATTATGAATCTTCAGATCAGGTTTCCATTTTTTCTGATTCCTCTTCTGATCAGGAATTTTCTATTCCACGTTATAAGGATTCTGATGCAGAGGAATCCATCCCAACTGCATCTCCTCCTGAGGGATCCTCTTTTGGAGAGACTTTGCATACTTTAAGGGAACATTTTCACTGGGAGAGTCAGGACTTCTCTGAATCAAAAAAGAGGCTTACGGATTTTCTTTTTCTTCCTGAGCATAGGTCTTTGGCAATACCTCCTGTATTAGACATTGCTGAGGATGTGTTCTCGGAATCAAGCATGACTCCTGATTCCCTGCCTCCGGCTCCTAGTAAGCCAGACAGATATTTCTTTTCAAAAATCCTGCTGCTGATCCTGAGACTCTCAGGGTCCCAAGGGTGTTAAGGCTAATACAGCCAAAAATCCTACCCCTTCCGATAGAGATTCCAGGGCGCTGGATAGATGGGGTAAGAAGGTTTATACGTCTGTAACCTTGGCAATCAGGGCTTTAAATTGCCAGTTTCATATGCTTAAATATTAACAGCATGATATGGGCTTAATGATGTTGATTTCTGATTGTGTGGAAAATAGAGTTACAGGACTGATTGCATTCAGCAGAACAGGTTGGAAAGCATACTTTGCAATGTGGTTTTGATTCCTTGGAGGCCTCTTGCAGGGCCGCTGTAACTGGATCTGTGATAAGAAGGAATGCCTGGCTCAAGGAGCAAAATCTGCCTGATCATGTTAAAGCTAAATTGTTGGATGCCCCTTTACAGCATGATAGTCTGTTTGGTAATAAGGCAAAAGAGGTTTTAAAGAAAATGGAAGACAAAGCTAAATTTATGCAAACTATAAAATATTTCTTTCAAGTGCAGCCACCCAGGTTCAGTAGGCACTGGCCTACTAAGAATTGGTCCTTTCCTGTGTCCAACAGAGCCACTCAGGGCAAACCCAGGTGCTCCAAAGGCTCCAGATATCAATCACAGGGATCTTACAGGTCAAAGCAATGGGGTGCCTCCCCCTCCAAATCTGGAGGTAACACAACCCTACAGTAAGCAGTCTCAATGACTTTCATCTACCATCTCCAAGCAGTTATCTTTTGGCAGCCCCCTTGGGGGGAAAACTAGCACTTCATGCTCAAAAGTGTCAGTTAATTACCCAGGACAAGTGGATATTATACATAGTATCCCAGGGGTACAGATTTCATTTCCACACTTTGCCAATTCCAAACGGATGGCCAGATCTGCCACAAAACCAGTGGGCAGAGGCCCAGAAACAAGTCATGTCCCTCATGGATATGGGGGCTATTCAGCCGGTACCAGAAAAGGAAAAAGGACAAGGATTTTATTCAAGACTTTTCCTGGTACCCAGAAAAGACAAATCATGGTGTTGAATACGGGACTTATCAATTCTGAACACGTTCCTGGACATTCCAAAATTTAAAATGCTGTCTTTACAACAGCTTCTGCCTATGCTAGGCAAGAATGCCTGGTTGGTAACTCTAGACTTAAACGAGGTATACCTGCATATCCCAATAAGGGAATCTTGCAGAAGATAACTCCGCTTCAAAGCAGGTTTTTGCATTACCAATTCTCTGCACTGCCCTTTGGCTTATCTACTGCACCCAGGGTCGTTGCAAGTGCCTGATGCCAGTAATTGCATTCTGCAGACAAAGAAACATTCAAATTTATCCTTATCTGGACGATTGCCTCATTCAGGCAGAGGACAAGGACACTCTTCAACATCTGGCATTTGTAAAAAGGCTTCTAGCATGCCTAGGGTACACCATAAACGAAAAGAAATCACAACTGGTACCCTTTCAAATAATTACATTCCTGGGTGCAAGCTTGAATACAACTGCCCAGATGGCTTACCTCACGCCAGACAAACAAATGCAATTGACAACATACTTCAAACAAATGACAACAAAAACCTAGTTATCTGCAAGACAAATTCTGCAGGCTTTGGGGTTTATGGCATCCTGCATCCTGCATTCTACTAATTCCATATGCGAGACTGCATATGTGGAAACTTCAATGGTACCTAAAAAGCTTATGGAGTCGGCATTGTCACAGCCTGGAAATAATGATTCCTCTTATTCCCTGCCTGCAACAGGAGTTTCTTTGGTGGGCAGAGACATGTCATCAAAACAAGGGTCTGTCATTTACTCTACCCCCTGCCACCCACACCCTAACTACAGACGCATCAGATTACGCTTGGGGGGGCCCATCTGGCAGGGAGATGCATTCAGGGCAAATGGAGCCCAAACCAAATGCATCTACATATCAACCAGAAAGAAATGCTAGCTGTACAGAATGCTCTGACAGCCTTCAAGGACTTACTTCATCCAGGACAACTACTGATAGACGGACAACACCACAGTTATGTGGTACATAAACAAGAAGGGGGGTACCCATTCCTACCCCCTTTGCAGACTAGCCATGGCCTTGTGGAACACAGCCTTGACTTACCAAATACATCTTCATGCCAGGAGAGCAAAATACTCTGGCAGAGAACCTAAGCAGAATTCTTATGGACCTGCACAAATGGAAACTGTATCCACAAATCTTCAGCATGTTAACACAGAAATGGGGGGCCCAGACATAGATCTATTTGCCTCTCCTCAGAACTATCAGTTGGACAAATTCTGCACAAGAACTCATCACAAAAAACATGGAAAGTGGATGCCGTATCCTTGCCTCTCCTCAGAACTATCAGTTGGATAAACTCTGCACAAGAACTCATCACAAAAAAGCATGGAAAGTGGATGCTCTATCCTTCAGCTGGAAAAACCTATCAGTCTATGCCTTTCCCCCTCTGCCTCTACTCTCCAAGGTCTTACTAAAAATCAGACAGGAAAAAACAAAAATTATTCTAATTGCTCTGGACTGGCCTCGCCAACACTGGTACCTGTTTCTAAGGAATATGTCATACCTTCCTCTGTGGTACTTGCCTCAAACACCTCACCTGTTGTCTCACCAGAACTATCAAATTCTGCACACTCGGCTCAAAATTCTGAATCTTGCAGCATGGCTAATCAACTAATTATACCAACCACATCTCTCAGTAAACCTGTGATGGATGTCATTTTGGAAGCCAGAAGGCCTAGTACTTGAAAATCTTATGCTGATAAATGGAAGAGATTCTGTGCTTGGAACCAAGCACAAGGAATCGACACAGCAAAGCCCAATATTCCTCAGATTTTACAATACTTAACTGAGATGCTTGACAAGGGCCTATCTTTTTCTTCAATAAAAATCCATGCCTCTGCCATCTCGGCTCATTACAACACAGATCCTCCCCTTTTTTCTCATCCCCTGCTAAAACAGTACCTCAGAGGGGCCAAAAATGTAAGGCCTCCCAGGGGAGCACCAACTCCTGCATGGGACCTCAATTTTGTGCTGGAAAAACTCACCCTGCCTCCTTTTGAACCAGCAGCTACTGCGGATATAAAATTTCTTTCTTGGAAGACAGCTTTTCTTCTGGTAGATACTTTAGCTAGAAGGGTTTCAGAACTACAGGCTCTCATGGCAGTGGAGCCTTTCATTATTTTTTACCCGGACAGGTTGGCCCTCAGGACCAATCCGTCTTTTATGCCTAAGGTGGTATCCAGTATGGCTCTTAACCAGACCATTCACCTGCCAACTTTTTTCCCAAATCTGCAGAACAAGGGGGAGCGGATTCTGCATTCATTGGATGTACACAGACAACTAAGATTCTACTTAAACAGGACAAAATCTCTAAGAAAGTCTGAGCAACTACTGGTAGCATTTGCTGCAGGATCTGAGGGGAAGGCTATATCAAAGCAGGCTATTTCTAAATGGAAAAGCCATTGCATTCATTTCTGCTACTTGCACCATGGTAACCCTGTGCCCAAGGGAATCCGATCCCATTCCACCAGGGCTGCCGCTACCTCAGCAGCTTTTCTCAGAGGGGTCCCTACCAGAGATTCTAAAAGCTGCTACTTGGAGCTCAGTTCATACGTTCACAAAGCATTATCATTTACCTCTCTTCTCTAAATCCAGGGCAGGCTTTGCCACTGCAGTCCTGCAGGGCCTTATAGCTGCTCCTAATGCCGTTTAGTTCCATCCTCCCATCCATAGCTTTGGGATTCTACCCAAATATAATGACTGCAACAGTGAAACATGAAGAACATAGTACAGTTGTGTACACTTACCATAAATGTAGATGTTAGAGTGTATTCACTGTTGCAGTCTGGATTACCCACCCGCCAGCTCCCTTTCTATACCTTTTCTTTCCTTCACTATACTCAAAAGCCTCTGTGGTGTATTTGCTTTTAGTTAAAGGTAATTTTTATGTTTCTAAAGTGCATTTATAGAGTTATAGTCTATATATATATATATATATATATATATATATATATATATATATATTTTTTTTTTGTTTGCTCCCCATTTGGGGGGCACCTGACATCTGGGGCAAGAAAAACTGATTAAAATGGCATCGGCTGCATGTTTTATACCCCTGATGACCTGACGTCATGGAAGAGGAGACAGCAACCAACGCAGCACCCAAGACTTTGTTATTCAGGCCGACTTAGGGCAACCTGCCAGCAGATTACCCAAATGTAATGACTGCAACAGTGAATACACTCGAACATCTACATTTATGGTAAGTGTACACAACTGTACTTTCTGAGTGTATATATCTGTATATCACCTTTATGCCCCAAGTCTTGCAGAGAGCATGTACATGTAACACATGACTCCTGTAAATACTTAAGGCTTTGGTATACTGGCTGGAAGTTGGGCTAACCTTGGCAGGGGATCCCTTAATTTGTGAGTACTGCAACAGTGAAGGAAAGAGCATCTACTGTTAGGGTAAAATGTTACACAACTGCTTCATATTCTCTTTACTTGCCACTATATGTGTGGACTTTTTAGTTCTATTTCATTTTTGCTAGTCCTTCTCTTTATATTCTATCTTTTGTTTTTGACACAGTTGTTCTCTGATTCTTGTCTACTTCATAGGAGGTTACTAGGCTAATGGCCCTGGGGTCCTTACAAGCCTAGCCAAGAGTTTATTCCCAAAAAAGTAACCTCAATCAGCACCTATCGCCCCTGTCAGTGAAGGACAAAGGTGGAACCCCTGGGACAAATTTGTGGTTTCCCATCCACTCCTCAAGGTTGTGCTTGAAGAGCGTCAGCAAGATACTCTGTTTGACATGTATGGGAAGTCTGTACCAGAGATGAGGCAGCCTCTGGGAGACAAACCTGTGTCTCCAGCAGGTTTTATTTATGTCACATATTAGATTTAAGTTTATCAAGCAGGTAATGTGCGAGGTGTTAGACTTATGGATATGGAGCATCTCTAGTGTGGCAGTGTCTGATATTGCCTTGTAAGCAAGACACAGATCTCCTCTGGGCAAGTCTGTATGATACAGAGTAGAGTGATAGTGATTTGAGCCTGTCCACATAGGACAGGTGTTGGAGGCCATGGATTCTCTTTGTGAGGTATTTCTGAGGGCTTTCCAGGTGGTGCAGGTGTTTGGAGAAGTACATACTAAACGTGGCATTATACTTAATTATAGGCCTAATGAGGGAGGAGTACAGAGAGGTAATAACCTCATTTTTTTCTAGATGCAATCCCTTTACTTATGAAATGAACCAAGTAAAAGGCTTTTCTGACCACTGCTGTCACATGATGGTCGAATGTGAGATTGTTGTCCACCTGAGTTGCCAGGTCTCTCAGCACATGTTGTGTGCTTAGGGGGTTGCCGTTGATGTGGTAATCAGTAGGGGCCGTGTTTTTGCCTGGACCTCTGAAAAGTAGATGTCAAACATTAGGGGCCCCAGGACAGATCCCTGGGAACACCACTAGTGACACGTCTGCTGTCAGAGGTGGTGGCACTTGTTTTGACCTTGTGGGTCCTGTCAGTGAGCTAGTTGGCCACCCACCTGATGAGATGGGAATTAACACCAAGTTATGTTAGCTTTTCGATGATGCCCAAGTGGGGGATTGTGACAAAGCCTTGGCCAAGTCAAGGTAAGCTGTATGTACTGACTTTTGCTCATCCAGGGCCTTGGTGACAGTCTCAAGGAAGTCAACCAGGTTGAAAAGGCAAGATCTGCACCTGACGAATCCAGATTGGGAGGGGTCAAGTGCTTGGAGATTGCCTATGTCCTTGTTTATGAGATCCATAATCATACACTCCATGTCTTTACAGATCAGACTTGTCAAGCTAATGGGGCGATAGTTTCCCAGGTCAGTAGTGGCACCAGCTTTATGCAAGTGGATGACGGTGGCAGTTCTCCACTCTGATGGAATGAAGCCTTTAATTAAGCTGTGGTTGAATATGATGCTCAATGGCGAAGCTAGTTCATGCTGGAGATGGTGCAGAATACAGCTATACTGTAATATACTGTAAGGTCCCATGATTTGGATAGGGCCTTTAGCACTTGATCTATGAAAATGTGAGGTGTGGGACAAGTATCGGGGATGTCAACCAGTCCTTGGGCGGGGGGGTGATAGGTTCATCGCAAACTTCACCCCCCCCCCCATCAGCTAGTAGGTTGGCTAAGTCAGCAGGATCAGTCTAAGTGGTACTAATTCAGAAAAAAACTGGGCTTTGCCATGGAGGTTCTTGACATAACTGAAGAATGCCTTCTGGTTTCCCTTTGTTTCAGACTAGTTTCAACTCATAATTGGCTTTGGAGGTTTTCACTAGTAATCTACTTTGCTTGTTGAGGCTGAGGAGGGAGTTTTTCTAGTTTCAAATTTGTTCCTTTTTTACCCTTGGACAACAGTTTCTTCCTTTTGTTGTAAAGCCTGTTGATAGAGGATGTCCACCAGACAGCTGTGTGTTTCCTTGAGGTGCAGGTTTTAGTTCTGTTGGGTATGGCTGAGTCCATGCAGTTGTACAGGTGCTTGTATACTGCACTGGCATATACTGTTCAGCATAGTTGTCTGCATCCTCTGAGGGGGCGGTGGTGTGAAGCTATTGATACCCTCCCTTAGGAGGCTGTAGTCAGCTTTGGAGCAGATTTTAGCCTGGTTACGGCTGGTGAGGGGTTGGGGGGATAGAAACTTCAAATGAGACAGATCAACGATCTGATCTTACTGGAAGAACACACTATGGGAGTGGCGTAGCAGTTGCCCATTTGCTGAGAACCAAGTCCAGAATGTTATCTCCCCTTGTGGGGGATGAGACCGGCTGGTCTAGTGTATTAGAAGTGATAAAGTCAGGGAGTCATTGGATGAGTGCATTAGTGCAGGAATAGTTCACCCATTATATGGTGGGGTAGTTGAAGTCACCAAGGATCAGGGTGTTAGGGGGTACCTTGATGGAGTCAAGTAGGTCCAGGTAGGAGGAGTGGATGTACTGAATCATGGAAGTGGGTCTGTAGCTGGCTATAACTTGGATGGGTGTCTTGCCAACTGTCAGTCGCACCTGGAGTAATTCTAGTGCATCATGCTAACAAACCAGTCTGAAGGTGTGCCTGTCTTTAATGAAGATACAGACTCCACCACCCTTAGTCTTTCTGACCTCATTTTGGGGTCAGAAAGTGTGGAATGAGGTATAGCCTGGTAAGGTAGGTGTGTTCTGTGCAGCCCTGAACCAAGTTTCCATGACTGCACAGACATCGGCATTTTCCAGTGTGAGGAGAGCATCTAGTGAGTGCATTTTCAGGTTAAGGCTGCTAGCATTAAGCAGCATGACCTTCAGTTTGCTTTTTGGTAGATCTTTTAAATTGGAAGATTTGTCTTTGGGACATTGCCTAAAAAAGGCACATTGAGGGAGGCAAGAGCATTGTCCACGATCCGGCACCCCAGGGGTGACAGGTGGAGGCCATCTCTGGCAAAGCATCACGGCCTATCAACTGTATCATCCCAGGCAGAGAGATATTGGATCCCCTTGGAAAGACACCAGAAACTAAGCCAGTTGTTGAAATCAATTATTTTTTGTGGTATCATTCTTGATGAAGGTAGGGTGCTGCTTAGGGCTAAGGTCATACTTCCCTGGAACACATACTCAGAGCTCAATCATGTCTCTTCATATAGTCCAGGGAGATGCGTCTAAAGTCATTCACACCAGCTTCTGGTTTGATTTCCATTCCTACTAATTTCTGAAATGCTTCAGCTAAATTAAGCAAGGATGTAATCTTAAACCTTTTCTCTTCATGCTTTAGAACTTTTGCTTTGTCCGGATCTGATGAGGTCAGCAAATGTGTACCACCCCCCACCCCCACCCCATACATGTAGTCAGTTTTGAGAAGGCCCTTGCCCCCTTCAGACTGAGGGATGTAAACTCTTGTTATCTTCTGGTCTTTATATATATATATATATATATATATATATATATATATATATATATATATCATTTGTTAAGCATGAAGCATTTTTCTTGTTTTCTTATCCAGCTGATTCAGTGCTGTTTGGGGCCAGCCAGTCACATCAAAGCTGCAAGTCAGAACAGGAGGAACACATTGGTTTATAGCTTGGATTTTGCTTCTAGATGTCAAGACAGTTTTCAGTATTAGTTTTAGTATTCTGTAGTATTCCTTAGTAAGCTTTGCTGTAATTTGTTGATGTTTTATTGCCAGCCCTTCATCAGTTCCCAAATATTTATGCATCCCCTCCTGTTCAAGTTCCTTGAAAGCTTGCTTTTCTGCTTTGGAGGTCTCTGCCTAAACAACAGAGACCTCCAAAGCAGAAACACAAGCAACCACCACCCCCCACTACCCAAATGACACACAGACCACAAAATCAGTGTGCCACTCAACCTCAACCCTTAAGGCAAAACAACGTACGCAACACACTTGTCATAGGCGACTCTATAGTCAGGCACACTGATGTCCCACTCACCAAGCTAAACAAGGAGAAAGTTACTGTCAGCTGCCTGTTGGTTGCCAGGATCCGCCACATTCCGCCACATATTGCACAGACTCAGGTCACTCCACAAGTACAAATATGACTCTGTCATTGTACATGTCGGTGTGAATGACCTGAGACATACCTCCCTGGACTGTATGAAAAGAGACATGGAAGAGCTCTCGGGTCATGTAGCCAAGGCAGATATGACCCTAGCCTTGAGTAGCATCCTGCCATCACCCATAATGTTACCACAGTACAAGGACAAAATGCTTGACTTCAACAATTGGCTAAGCTGCTGGTGTCATTCAAAGGGTATCCAGTGTCTGTCTGCCTGGGATGACATTATCGACAAACCACAATGCTTTGCCAGAGATGGCCTGCATCTGTCGCCCCTGGGATTACGGATACTGGCTAAGGCTATTGCCACCCCTACAGTGCCTATTTTAGGCAAGGCTCAAATGACAAACCCACCACCATAGCAGGTGCAAGCAAGCAAAAACCGAGGGTAATGCTACTCAATGCTAGAAGTCTAAACCTCAAAATGCACTCACTCAAAGCACTCCTCAATATGGAGAACATCAACATCTGTGCAGTAACAGAGACCTGGTTCAAGGCTCCTGAGAGCACCCCTGCATTACCAGGCTATAATTCATATCACACTTTTTGGCCAACTAACCTGAGCTGAAACACTAAAGGAGGAGGAGTGTCCATATTAATTAAAGATATCCACACCTCCAGGCTAGTTGCTCAACATAATGCATCCAAAATTATCCAAGTGCAACTAACACTGGGCAAGACTCCAATCCAGGTTGTAGCTTGCTACAGATCCCCCGCCATGCCCCAGGATGCCCACTCCATGTTCCTCGATATAGTGGATAATATTAAGATGCAGCCCAATACCCTAATAATGGGAGATTTCAACTACCCCACCATCAACTGGGAAAACTACTCAAGTGCTAACTCATTAGCTCAATGCTTTCTGGAATTCATAAATTCCAATGCCCTGGATCAGCTTGTCTATATCCCCACCCAGGGGCAGCAATATTCTGGACCTGGTCATTAGCAACATGGATAACCAATGTTCCACGCCAGGGGTCAACTCCTCATTGGTCAGATCCGACCATAAGCTAATCACCCTAGACATCAATATTCTGCCTCCACCCCACATTAAGGAAATCACTGTAAAAAACTTCTCCAAAGCAAACTTCACTACACCTCTGCAGACGGATAATAGAGGCATGACTGCTGAATCCTATACAAATGCACTGTATAAACACGTACACGTGTGCATGGATCATGCCATCCCCAACAGAACCAAGACACTATCCTCCAAAAGTTAAGCCAATCTGGTGGTCCCCCACCATAAACAAATTCTACAACAGAAGGAAGAAGCTGTTGCAAAAGAGTAAAATCCCCTGATTGCAGGAACTCCCTGGTCAGCCTCAGTAAGAAGTGAGCAACAAAAATAAAAGTGCCACTGATTCTAAAGACAACCACAAAGCATTCTACAGCTATGTAAAGATCTCAATGGCAACACTCAGATCTGCTACGAGCTACAGAGCAACGGCACTAAATATACAGAACCAACTGATATTGCCAACATCCTGACAGGTAGGTTCAGCGCAAACTTTACCCCCCCCCCCTTACCCCCCAAAGGGCCCATCCCTGTACCGGAAGAATGCATAACCCCTATAATCACAGATGCACAAGTTAAGACCACACAGCATCCATGGGACCAGACAACATCCCAGGTTGCGTTCTGCACGAACTACAAAACGAACTGGCACCCCACCTAACTACCATGTTCAGTCATAGCCTCAGTTCAGGCTTTGTGCCTACTGAATGGAGCACAGAGACGGTTATCCCACTCCACAATGGAGGCGCCACCATAGACCCTGGGAACTATCGCCTCATTAGCCTGATGAGCCTGGTCTGCTAGGCCATGGAATGTATCATCATGGTACTTATAAACAAAGACATAGGTAACCTGCAAGCGCTAGACCCCATTCAGTTTGGGTTTGTAAAAGGTAGATCATGTCTCCTAAACCTGATTAACTTCTTTGAAGATGTCACCAGAGCCATGGACGAAGGTAAGCTGGTGCTCACAGCCTATCTTGGCCTTGCCAAGGCTTTTGACACCATCCCCCATTCTGGAATTATCGATAAACTCACTAGACTGGGCGTAAATCCCTATGTCACAAGATCGGTGGCAAACTGACTCACTGACAGAACCCACACAGTGAAAGTAGCTGACTCCAAATCCAACTTCAAACCAGTGATGAGCAGAGTACCACAGGGTTCTGTCCTGGGTCCTCTCCTGTTTGGCATCTATTTCTCAGAAGTCCAGGCTAATACAACAGGTCTTTGGCTAACAGAATTAGCAGACAACTGCAAACTGGGAGCCATAATAGATTCGCCAAATGATGTGGACATTCTACAAAGGGACCTCACCGCGACTGATGCTTGGTGTCAAAGTCATGGCCTCAAGCTCAATCCCAAAAAGTGTATTGTCATCCCCTTTGGGAAAAACACTGTACCCATGAATTACCACATAGGCAGTAGCCTACTTAACATCGAAAATGTGATGAGACCTTGGGACACAGGTGGACACTAGTCTCTCCTTTGACAATCACATTGCTACAGTAGTCAGGAAATTCTTCTGTATGGCGCACCTCATCACTAAAGGGTTCTACTACAGGAAAAAGAGGTCATTGTTCCTTTCTACTCTTCACTCATCAGACCCATCATTGAGTACATCCCCCCGTTTGGCATGTAGCTTGCAAGACATCTGCAACAACTAGAAAAGCCACAGAAATACCTGACTAAGAGGATTACCAGCCTCAAACAGATGCCATATGCCGATGGCCTCAAAAAACTCCAGCTCTACTCCGTCACTTACCGCCTGCTCAGAGGGAACCTCTGCCTAACATACTATGTCAAACCCAGTTCTGATGGACATGCTACACTTAAAGAAACCCCAGTCTTTCCATTCCACATGCTGCAGGGACTTGAACCTTGCCACCACAATAAGCACAGCATGCTGGAGGGATAGATTCCTGTCCGAGACTTCCCATACTCTGGAACAGACTACCTATTCACATCAAGCAAAGCTCCTCATTATCCCTCTTTAAGAAGAATCTTGACAATTGGATGGGAAATTGGGAATTCACCCCGGGGATCACCTCTGTGGCTCTGCTCGACAGAGGCGCAGGAAAATAACTTTCTTGGGTGGTGATAGTCAGAGAACTTTTTGGCTAGGCTTGTATAGGCCCTAGGGCCCATAGCCTAGTACCTACCTATGAACCTTTGTTACATTCCCTTCTCTGGTTGATATTTTCCTGTTGCTACAGCTTTCCCGGTATAAATATTGCTTCTGCGCATTTATCTATGCACAATATCATTCTTGTATCATTTGAGAAGTTTTTATCCATGTTTAGTTTTGTTTTCAGATCCTTTTAAATCACAAAAAGTAGATGTTATGTCTTTGGTTTCTAGAAGTTAAGGTTTAACCATAGCCAAGTCTAGTCTATTAGTATACAGCTCAATGGGTAAGGGCAAAACAGCAGCCGCCAGGACAATGGATTATCCTGGAATATCCCTCTATTAATTTATCTCTTGGATAATAATTTGTCCTTTATCATGGCTCAGCTGCATAGTGGTTTTCCACTGTGTCATAGTCACTAGAATTTAATTGAGTAATGTAGAATGTATTGCATATGTATACATCTGTAAACATTCCATAATCCATGACTGTGGGATGCTGTATTGCAATTTATCCATGCCATGCTTAGATCCTTCCCCTTTTTACAGCTGTTATGACTTTACTTAACAATAGAAAAAAACCTGAAGCAACTGCCTGCATACAAGAGCACGGAGAGCAGAATCCCGTACAAACCAATAAAAGCCACTGCAAGTTCTACTTTTATCAACAGACTGTGAGCAGTGTAGGTCTATTAGAATCTCTCTGTGAAACTCCTACTGATTCTTCTGCTGTGCACACTACTGCCCCCCCCCCCTTTCCCTCTTATTTACTGTAATAAATATATACATTTTTTCTAAAGCTTTGCATTTATTTTATATTCTTATATGTTATTTATCTTGTATCTCACATTTCTTTTATATTCTTATATTTTATTCTCCCATTTATTGTAACAAATTTATACAGTTTCCCAAAACTTTACATTTATCTTATATTCCACTTCCCTGATGTTCTACTAAATCTGCTTTTGAATTCACACAGATAATCAGACACCTTTAAGTCCTCACCTGGGGAGGCTGGTTGATTGTTTTTCTCTTCTCACAGCTTTCTCCAAGTCCTGGTCCATAGCCCCCCCCCTTTCTTGTTCTAACATACATCTAGTGTAACTTTCCTAGCCCTGTAAAACCTGTTTTTCTCACAGCTTTCTCCAAGCCCTGGCTCTTAGCACCCCCCCCAACATAATCTTATTGTAAGCTTCCCAGCTTTCTCAATCCTGTTTATTCCCTCCCTCTTCCTCATGAGAGTTTACTTATTCCTCCTCTGAACTGCAACACCATCATTAAATACTAAAAATCTCTGCCTGACTACACTCTGTTTCTGTCTGTCCAATGGGCATCCATCAGTAGTGTGCACAACTGTAAGTACCATTTGTATTTATTGTACTTAAATATTGAATAAAAAAACCTGATGTAGAAAGGCACCATCTTTTGACTTAGCTTTTCTGACCTTGCTTCATAGGACTTCCCAGTAGTGTACTTGCTTATACCATATTCCATTCTTTTTTAATTAGTACTCTATTGAGTCATAATTTACTGCATGTCCCTTTCTAAAACCCCTGGCATAACTACATTATTTTCTTAACTTCTCAGTGAATTGCAGCTCCCCATTGGTGCATAAAGAATAAAAACACAAACAGAAAGGTAACATTCAAACCAAAATTTTAGGCTGCCCTATGTCTGTAGTTGCTAACCTTCTCACTGATTGTTTTCTGTTTGGCGACTGCTGCTCCTCCCGGAAGGTATGATCTGCTCCATTCGTCCTTCAGGCTCACTCCACTCTCCTACCCTGCCCTCAAATCTCACCCGCCCCTACTACCTGTACTTTTATACATCCCCTGACTCCTCCCCCACCCAACACCTCTCTAATCACAATACACCTAAGCCAAATCCCACCCACCTGTAGATCTACATCACCCCAAACATTCACCCCTCCTATAATGCTCCACATAACATCTCTCCCTATAACCCCATTTGCCCTACTAATCTCTCTGTCTTCTCTTACCTTTTTCCCAACCCTTGTCATAACTCTCACACACACTCCACTACATCTTATCATCAACCTCAGTTCCCATTCTACTCATCCATCTCACATGAACTCTTTACCTCTAACCCAATCTATTTTTTCAAACCCAAACTACTCCCAAGCCACCCTCCCTGTACTCCCCTCTTAAATGTGGTACCAGAAAATTACTACTCTCACACAACGCAAGCTACCCTTGCCCAACACACTGCTCCACTTTTCTACTCCACCATATCTCTTTCTCACTAGCCGGCGACATCCACCCCAACCCCGGACCCATCCCTAACATCAGTCTCACCAAACCTTCCACTCAACCCACAAACTCGAAGTCCATTCACCTTACAACACTTAATGCTCATAGCCTAAAAAGCAAACTCCCTAACCTCCATGCCTGGCTCTGCCATAACCACCCCGACATTACCGTTGTTTCTGAAACCTAGCTGAAAACCTATATAAAAGATAGTGAAATCCTACCACCAGGTTTCCAAATCATCCACAACGACAGAGCCCTCAAAAAAGGAGGTAGAGTAGCAATGATCTACCCCACCTCCCATACCATAACTCCCTACTCCAATAAAATACCAACCTTTGCCATAAAGTTTACTAAAAATAAACAACCACAAGTCTATATGTATCGCTGCTCTCTATATTCCCCCTAGTGATATCAAAACTCTTGAAAACATCCTGTCCTGGTTCTCCTCCAGTATAAAAAATGAAATCTATATACTCGGTGATACCAACATCAACTGGAATACTATTAACTCTGAAGCCCCGTCCCACACAATCAACCTGTACAACTTCTCCCAACTAATGCAATCTCCAACCAGACCAAATAAAGATGGCACATCTGGTGCCATCATTGACTGGATCCTAACAACTCGCCCAAACCTTATCACCAAAGCCTGAACATTACCTGATCCTCTCAGCGATCACCTACCAGCCTTCGCCGACTGTCTCCCATCTTCACTGCATAAACAACACCACTACATCCAAACCCACAACCTCTCCTCTTTCAACCCTCTAACTTCCTCTGAATGCTTAAAGATACTGACTGGTCCCCTCTAAAAACCCTTCCTCTAGATGATGCAGTTTCCTACTTTAATCACTCATTCCTAACCCTTGTCAATCAGCAAGCCCCCCCTTCCCCAAACCAAACACATCAAAATCAATCCCTGCCCATGATTATCAAAGGATACTAAACTAGCCTTGCACCAAAGGGACAAAAAATGGAAACAATATCAAAAACATAAAAACCCTAACACCCTCCTAGAGTATACTTAACTATGAAACACCTAATAATTAAAGACTGCAAACCCCACCATTAACTGGGAAAACTACTCGTGTACCAACTCCTTCGCTCAACGCTTTCTGGAATTCATAAACTCCAATGCCCTGGATCAACTTATCCACACCCCCACCAGGGGCAACAATATCCTAGATCTAGACATTACCAATATGAGTGACCGGTGTTCCATACCTGAAGTCAATGCCTCATTTATCCGATCCGACCATAAGCTAATTACCCTAGATATCCACATCCTGCCTCCACCCCCCATTAAGGAAACCATGGTAAAAAGTGTCTCCAAAGCCAACTTCATGCTTCTTAAGACAGAAGTGGTGAACTTCATGACACCCATGCAGATGGACAATACAGTTACGACTACTGAATCCTACACAATTGCACTTTATAAGCACTTACATGAGTGCATGGATCGTGCTATCCCAAACAGAACCAAGACGCTATCCTCCAAAAAAAGGAAGTCAATCTGGTGGTCCCCTGCCATAAACAAACTGTACAACAGAAGAAAGAAACTGTTGCAAAAGAGAGTAAAATCCCACGAGTAGAGGAGCTCCCTGGTCAGCCTCAGTAAGAAGCTGCGATCCCTGATAAAATCCTACAAAGCTAGTTACGAAAACAAAATCGCCACTGATTCTAAAGACAACCACAGAGCATTGTATAGCTATGTCAAGAATCTCAATGGCAGCACTCAGATCTGCTCTGAGTTACAGCACAATGGCACTAAATATACAGACCCAACTGATATTGCCAACATCCTGGCAGATAGGTTCAGTGCTAACTTTACCCCCCTCTCACACCCTAAAAAGCCCATCTCTATACCGGAAGAATGCAAAGTTCCTGTAATCACGGCTGCACAGGTAAAAAACACACTCTCCAAAGCCAAGAACACCGCATACATGGGACCAGACAACATCCCAGGCTGCGTTCTACATGAACTACAGAACGAACTGGCACCCCACCTAAGTACCATGTTCAATCATAGCCTCACCTCAGGCTTTGTGCCTGCTGAATGGCGCACAGCAACGGTTTTCCCACTCCTCAAGGGGGGAGCCACCACGGACCCCGGGAACTACCGCTCCATTAGCCTGACGAGCCTGGTCTGCGTGGCCATGGAACATATCACCATGGAACTTATAAACAAAGACATTGGTAATCTCCAAACTCTGGATCCCACCCAGTTCGGGTTTGTAAAAGGCAGAGCATGTCTCCTAAACCTGATAGACTTCTTTGAAGCAGTCACCAAAGCCGTAGACGAAGGTAAGGTGGTTCACACAGCCTATCTAGATCTTGCCAAGGCTTTCAACACCATCCCCCACTCTGGAATTGTAGGTAAACTCACTAAACTAGGTGTAAATCCCAATGTCACAAGATGGGTTGCCAACTGGCTCACTGACAGAACCCACACTGTGAAAGTAGCAGACTCCAAATCCGACTTCAGACCAGTGAAAAGTGGAGTACCACAGGGTTCAGTCCTGGGTACTCTCCTGTTTGGTATCTACTTCTCTGAAGTACAGGCTAACACAGAAGGTCTTTGGCTAATGAAGTTCGCAGATGACTGCAAACTAGGAGCCATAATCAAAACTCCTAATGATGTGGACATCCTACACAAGGGCCTCACTGAGACAGATGCCTGGTGTCAAAGCCATGGCCTCAAGCTCAATGCTAAAAAGTGCATTGTCATCCCTTTGGTAAAAACTCTGTACCCATGAGCTACAACATAGGTGGTAGTATACTTAACACCGAAAGTGTGATGAGACCTTGGGACACAGGTGGACAAGTAGTCTCTAATTTGAATATCACATTGCCAGAGTAGTCAGGAAATCCTTCTACGTGGCACACCTCATCACAAAAGGTTTCTCATCCAGAAAAAAAGAGGTCATTGTTCCCCTCTACTCATCACTCATTAGACCCATTATAGAGTACAACACCCCATTTTGTATGTATCTCACAAGACATCTACAACAACTGGAAAGGCCGCAGAAATACCTCACGAAGAGGATTACTGGCCTCAAACAGATGCCCTACGCAGACCGTCTCAAAAAACTCCAGCTTTACTCCGTCGCATATCGCCGACTCAGAGGTGATCTCTGCCTAACATACAAAGCTATGTCAAACCCAGAGCTGTTGGACATGCTCCTCTTAAAGAAATACCAATCCCTCCGAGCTACACGCTCTGGGGACCTAAACCTTGTCACCACAATAAACAGAACATGCTGGAGGGATGGATTCCTGTCCCAGAGACTTCCCATACTCTGGAATAAACTACCTATCTATATCAAACAAAGCTCCTCATTAGCACTCTTCAAGAAAAATCTTAATGATTGGATGGGAAATAGGAAATTCACCGAGGGGATTACCTCTGTGGCTCTGCTCAACAGTGGCACAGGAAAATTATTTTCTTGTGTGGCAAAAGCCAGGGTACCTTTTTGGTTGGGCTTGTATAGGCCCCAGGGCCGATAGCCTAGTACCTACCTATGAACCACTCCAAATTCCAGTCCTTGCACTCAAGAAATCCCAAAAAATTCTGGGACTCCATCTCATCCATGCTGCATCCTGGCAACAAAGAAAGCGCCTGCCCAGACCCCAACCTCTCCAACCTTGAAACAGGCAGCCAGTTCAACTCATTCTTCATAGACTGCATAGCTAAGCTATCAGCCTCCTTCCAACCCCCCTCCTGCCCCAACCACCACTCCACTCATCAACCTTCCTCCACATCCTTCTGTCTCAAGCCCACCCCCACAAGCACTATAAAAAGACTTCTCCTCAAACTCAAACTCTGTCGCAATGCACCTGACAACCTTCCACCCACCTTCCTCAAACAGTCCGCAGACAGCATTGCCTATCCCATCTCTATTATTATAAATAGATCCATATAAGAATTTATACGTCCCTTCTATCTGACACCATGCTTACATCATCCCCCTCCACAAAGGTGGCAAAAATACTGATACCTCTTCAGGCTTATTGCCATCCTTTCCCCTCTTTCTAAAATACTAGAGAAAACAATACAAGCACAACTCATGGCACACCTAACACTAAACAATTTCCTCTCCTCTACCCAACACAGTTTCCACCCTGGCCACAGCACCATGACTGCCCTTCTTTTCTTTCTTGAAACCATAAACCTCGAACGCGACTCAGGCAAGTTCGTATCCACACTATTCCTAGATATGTCAAAGGCCTTTGACACCATCTGACATACCCTACTTATATCCCAACTCTCCACCCTACACCTCTCTCCCACCACCATTGCCTGGTTTTCCAGCTACTTGTCCAACCGACAACAAGCTGTCCAATAGAAAACTTCAACCTCCCCCTTCCTTCCCACACCCACAGGTGTCCCACAAGGTTCTGTTCTTGGCCCTCTTCTCTTCAACCTATTCATTAACAACTTTCACCAATCCATCCCAGACTCATCTACCATCCAATATGCAGATGACTCAACAATCATCTGCTTGGCCTTCTGTTCCTCCGAGCTCCTAGCAAAAACCCAACTAGCCTTCTCCAAAACAAAAACCTAGATGCAGTCTAACCATCTGGCACTAAATGCAAATAAAACCAAACTAATGGTTTTCCCTTACCAAAAACTCCATTGACAAATCCACATTCACCATACAAAGGCAAAACAACACCCTCCTTGAACTCATTCCCACCACCAAGCTTCTTGGCATCATTATTGATGAAGAACTAAAATTTGACACCCACATCTTCTCCGCAATTAAGAAAACCCACCAAAACTTAGGTCTCCTCTACAGGCACAACCGCTTTCTAAACCCCTCTACCCGTCAAACTCTTGCAGCCACCTTCCGAATCCCCTCCCTTATGTATGGTGCTCCTCTTTTCACCAATCTCCATCTTGGCCTTCTGTCCAAACTTGAATCCTACTGCCACAAGATCTCCAAATTTGCAACCAATTCAAAAAACTCATCCCTCAACTGGCTCGAACTACCCAACTACATCAGTTACCTACAAGTCACCATTGCCCACAAGCTCATCTTTAAACCTGCCAACTGCCCAGCTCTCGCTACTTCCTTAAAGCTTTACATTCCCAACTGGTCACTCAGATCCAAAAAAATAAAAAAAATCTCCTTCAGGTCTGCAAACCTGCATGACCTCCTGGCCATTTACTCCTTAGCTAAACAGTGAAACTCTCTTCCCACACACCTAAGCAACCTATCTAACCATACAAATTTCAAATCTCAGCTACTCTCCCATCTTTCTTCCAAATGGGAATGCCCTTGCCACACTCCAACTTAAACCCCTCCCCCTCACTCCACCTTGCACTGACTCATCCAACTACCTCTACTATTACTTCATCGCACCTAAAATTATCCCTCCCATACCAAAAACTAATTTTTTCTCTAATATCTGTTGTACTATACTCTCCAGTCTCAATTATACTATTAACCTCTCCATGCATAATATTTTCCTAACCTACTAATGCATAGCCGGCCTTAGGCATAGGCCAACTAGGCGGCCGCCTAGGGCACCGCTCTAGCAGGGGTGCTTTTCCAGTATTTGAGTAGGTAGACCAGGATGGGGGCACTGGGTAGTGTGATGGGGAGCGCCATGGAGCCCTTTTGCCTAGGGCACCAGCTAAGCTAAGGCCGCTCCTGTACTAATGGCTAGTAGCTATATATTATAAAATGTTAAACCTACAGTTGAGTTTATAACAAAAATATTCACTTTATGTAAATATCGAAATTTATGTATTGAATTATGTCTTTTCATTTTTGTGACATTGTGACAAGCCAATTGCAAATATCATGGAGCTTATCTGTAAATGTTTAATTAGCTGTATGAACTATGTCCTTTTGTAACATGCGAAGTGTAACTTGCAATTATTGTGTAGCTTTTCTCACCGGGCCTCCACTGAGAATGGGCTCTTCTTGGCCCAGTGGACTTCCCCGGTCATCAAACTTAAATTAATAAATAAAATAAATTGTGCCATATAACTTTTTTTTACTGTTTTGTTCTATTGCCACACAATTGATTTTTTCTTGTTGGCTGTAAATTCTGCATCATTTCCAGTGTATAATTTACATATTGTTGGAAGGTAAGTTATTGACTTGTTCTTTGGATGGATTTCAGGCTCAGTCTTCAGGAGGAGTGTTTTCTCCTGTTAACCAGATCGTAGTATGTTTAGATTTGCATGCAAGTAATTTTTACTCGGGGCTAAATGTTTGTGTAAAAATATTAATGCCTTTAGCCTGAAGTTAGGTACTGCATATTTGAACAAGGGGGTTACCATTTAGGAGCTTTTCTTTATTTGTCTCATTCTGTGTGGCTGTTACTTCCACCCATATATGTCCTTGTATATTAGAGCTTCCTATTTTTTCTTTCTACTCTTATCTCCATGTGCCATCTTTCTTTTCAGCGAGGTTTACATAAATGATATTAAAAATGTACCTGTTTCTTATTATTTGGTGGCATTTCTAGTACTTTTGCTTTGTTTCCCAAATTCTTTGTAAAACATTTTGGTTATGAATTGCTTATTTTATACTTAAATTTTCTGCCTGTGCTAATATTTCTAGTCTGTTATTGGGTATAGTTTATTTAAAGTCCTAGTCTATTTTACTATTGTGTGCTGCTTTTACCACTTCTATCTTTGATGTCTGTTTATTTTTTCTGTGTTGTTCTAGCAGTGATACTTCTTGTCATAGCTGTGTGTTCAATGGTTCCATGTTGGCATTCTGCTTGTTTCCTCCTTTCCTTTCTTACTGTGCGTTTTTGTGATAAAACATTACCTATTAGTGTAGCTGCAAAGTAGTATATCCTATTTATTTGTGATATATAGCATGAATTTCTCTTAATGATCTAGCTTATAATGTTCATCCATTTTACTAGTCTTATTACTCTTTGGATCTTACCACGGTGGTGGTGCTGCGGTAGCGTTGTCGCCTCACAGTAAGACGCTGTCCGGTTCGACTCTCAGCTAGAGTGTCTTCTCCATGGAGATATGCGTGAATGGGCATACCTTCGTTGAAGGTTGTGTGTCAGGGCTGGTAACTTGACACGTAAAAATTGACTACCAATCATTAGTGGTCCGGAGTTCCGCTGTGGCGACCCCTACCCGGGAAAAGCCGAAAGACGCAAACAAATTACTCTCTGGATCTTATTTACTTTCTGTAATCTGCTTCCTTCATCTGTTTTAATCATTTTGTCTATTTCTATTAAAGTGTGTGTCTAACCTTAGATCGTTTCATTCCTGACATAGCACATCTTCATTTCTCCCTGTTTCCTGCTCTTTCCCCTGCACTGCAGTTTTCATTGGACTTTCATGCGTATCTTATAGAAGGCTCCAGAACATCACTGTGCTGTAGATCTTCTGTGGATGCACCCTGCTCCATCTGCCGCTCCTCCTTCTAGGGACTTATTGGCCCATCATGTTGTGATAGTACCTGTGTTAGATATCTACACTAAATCTTTCACTTTGCATCTGTCATTTCAATTTCTATTTGTATACTTTCAACCTCATTAAAAATCTTTTTTTTTTCAGGTACTTCCTACCTTTGTTTTTTCTTTTATTGTGAAATTAACCATATTAAGATGTCTTTGCTTGTATTTCTCTTCAAATATTTTCAAAGCTGCATTTTACGTATTGATTGGTTTGGCTTTCTTCTTTGCATACACATCGTACCTTATGAGATCGATCTTTCTTTCCTGTGTCCGTGGGACTGGCTCCAAAAGACTTGCTCTGAGTTTGTGAGCACTTAACACTGAGTGCAGGTTTTTTTGGAACCTGGCCTGGCCCTCAGATGTAAGCTCATTTAAGAGATAGACCTTGTATCAAACTAAGTAACTTACACTGAATGCAAGTCTTTCGGAGTCGGCACAATTAACATTGGCATCAACTGTTCTGGAATCTGACCCCATTTTTTTATACCTTTCAATAACCTCTGTTACTTATTTTCTTTCTTGCTTCCTTTTTCAGATGGTCCAGTGTGTTTTTTTTGTCTAGGTAATGGTTTGTTTTGATCTGGTCCATTATGGATCTTAAATTATTGTCTGCAGCCTTTAACACTTTTTCCTGTGCAGTTATTTTTGTTTCCTGTAATTTCTCTCTTACTTTTGCTACATATTCTCTGTCTTGAAATTCTGTTGTGTGTGTATCTGTGTGTATAAGCAATAGTAACAAAACCAAATCTCTTCCTTATCCTCAGCAGTCCACTTGTTTGTCTCTATGCCTTTTGCTTGGCTTGTCATTATTTTTTTTTTATTTTCTCCTTGCTTGTAACATTAATAACACAACAAACAATTCCGTCAAAGGCTTACATTGACAGCTGTTTCCCCAATTCATTCATTTGTAAAAGTATGACAACCATGGTAACCTGAAATAGGTAAAGGAGGTCTGTGTACTTCAGATGAGAGCTCCTAAAGAACTGCCACTTGTGCTTTTTGCAATTAATATAGTTTCAGATTTTGTGTTTATTATATTGTTTATGTCATTACTATCAAAGTATTATTCTGAGAGTTTGTCAGATCTAACAGAGCTGTCCCACCTTCCAAAAACTTTTGTATAATTTAAATGATCCATGTTTGGAGCAAAATGTCTAGCTTTAATTTTATTTATTTATTTTATTTTACATTTGTTTACCTGGAAAGTCCAGCTGGACATGTGTCCTGTTTCAGTGGAGGTCCGGGGAGAAAAGCTCCAGTGACACACAATACATATAATATTGGAACATAACTTCAGAACATTAATTTGGTGCATTAAAAGCTTTAAATAATAATATAGTACATCAGAAGTAGAAACATAGGACAAGTATCATGAACATATCTTAAACGTGAATATTAATGGAGCACATCAGGAAGTTTAAAACTAGGAACATACAGTGCTGTGAATTAGGTGCATCTTAAATGGAGTGTGTGTAGGCATAGATTCAGTTCTGACAAAGTTTCTTATTATTTGAAACAAAAGAGCTTAACTCTGGTTTATGCCACTTTGAAACTGGATTTCAACCATTTTTTTTTTGGCTTTATTGATTATTAAATTTTGTGAAGTGGACTTGTATCCTGTTTGATGCCTGATTCTATTCATTTCATTTAATGAAATAAAAGATGGTGTCTCGGTTATTACAGTGTATAGCTTTGCTGATTTTTTGCAGATATTGGGATCTGTCTTCACAGTTGAATAGTTTTGGTACATCAAGAGTATATCAGCAGTATCATTTATTTTTTTCCAAATGTAATAATTATGGTATCACTGTATTTTTAATTAACAAGCTTTAAATAGGAACCAGTTATCTGTATGGGAATAGAATCAGGCATCAGACTCCACCAAGATACAAGTCCACTTCACAAACTTTAATAATCAATAAAACCCCCCCCAAAAAAAATGAAATCCATTTTCACAGTGGCATAAAACAGAGTTTCATTTTCAAATAGAAACTTCTTCAGAACTGAATCTATGCCTACACACACTCCATTTAAGACACACCTAATTAATTAATTAAAAGCTGTCAAGTGTAAACATTTTTTTGTGTATTACACAATAAACACATACAGAAATGTTTAAAACCAGTTTTAACAATTTTAAAAACTTACATTACATACTTTCATAACTATAACCATAATCAAACCATAAAGTTCCAAATGCTTGAATTTCAGTAAACAACTAATAGAACAAGCATCATTTAGACCAGGCCAACTCATAGCATTCAATGCCAAATGCCACTTTAATTCACACCTAAGTGCTCATCAACTATATAACCCCCTTGAATCTTTTTTATTTGCTCTATCACTGCAAGTCTAAAGGAATGAGAAGGGTAATCCAAAAGATGCCTATACAATGCGTTTGTAGTTTTAATTTTCTTAATATCCAAAAGATACTCGTACATACTGTCTTTTAATTTCCTACTAGTTTTTCCCCACATAGTAGGCAAGACAATTTAGGCAGCAAGCAATATATACTACATTCTGAGAGTCACATGTGAAGTTCCCCTTTATAGTAATCCTAATTCCTGCAACTTGAATTCCATCTGTCACTGTAATAAATGGACATTGCTTACATCTACCACATTTGAACATCCCCATGTTTATATGACTGAACCTTTTTACATACACTGATAATTGTTTAAAAGACCTATCTGTTTTAGAGACAATATGTGGAACACTTACCCACCTGTTTTTAAATATCCTTATCCACTAAAAACAAGGTCTAATTTCTTCTAATAATTTGTGAAGTAGAAGAACTATCCAAAGTGAAGGTGTTAACAAATAGACATGTGTCACCTTTATTACTTCGCAAAGAAGCTATTCCCCAGACATCATCCTGACTCGTACTTGGATGACTGTTATAAATATTGACTGGGCATAATAATCGTGCAAAAACCCCATTGACTCTTTTGCCTACTACATTTCTAATTTCCATCAAAAATTTTTCAGATAACCCCTTTTCATAAAGATATCTAAGATCATATCACATTCATTCAAAAATATTTCAAATTGTGTTATGATACGGGCCTCCCTCACCAGCTGGCCTTTCACTATGGTCTTTTTCTGGAATCTCGGGTGCCAGCTTGTATAATGAAGATATGAATTAGAAAAACTTGGTTTCCTATAAATAGATGATACATGGCAACCCTGGTCAACATCCTTACTGAGTTCAATGTCCAAAAAAGGATATTTTTTCATGACTATATCTATGAGAATATTTTAAAAACTCAGTTGTATTATTCAGATATGAAATAAATTCAGCCAGTCTCCTCAGAGTCCAGCCATAAAATAAAGATGTCATCCAAATAACCGGTGTAAAATACCCAAGACTACTGGGAAACTGCTGATAAAAATAAACTGAGTCTCCCAGTCGGCCATTACTACGTTCGCAAAACTGGGGGCACAAGTTGTCCCCATAGCTACACCTATAGTCTGTCTAAATAGTTGGCCTTCAAAAAATATGTATATATTAGATAACACAACATCCATAAGAGCAGTGACTACATTTACGCTTTCTGGTGTCAAACCCCCCAACATTGTTAACATTTCTGCAAGCCATTCAAGCCCAGTTTTATGGGGTATAACAGAATATAAATTGATTACATCAAGTGTTACTAAAATACAATTCTGTTCAAAGGGCAGTTCATTTAGTCTCATCAGGAACTGCCAGGACTACTTACAACTCTGGGATATCCAACTTGGGGAGTCTTTCATCAGAGTATCCAAAAACTTAGCTATATAATGAGTTTTAGACCTATTTGGCAGTAGGTCGCAATGGTGGATCGCAAATCTTCTTGTGTATTTTGGGTATTACAAATATACCTGCAATAACAGCATACGTGTTCTCCATAAAATTATACTCATTTTGATCAATTTGGCCATCTAACAATAAATCCAACAGCAAAGAATCAATTCTAGCATAAGAGATATTAATCTTGTTTCTTGATGCTTCATAATAAGTATCTGAAAACAGTAGGGTACTCATACAATTGATGTAATCTACCATAGTCATCACAACCAATCCTCCACCTTTATCTGGTGTCATAACTCTAATACTTTTATCATCACAAATTTCCATTAATAATTTTGTTTCATCAGTAGTCATATTATTATATTTGTGGTTCAACTTCTTATTAAGCACACTTCGAATTTCAGATTCGCACATTTTTTTTCAAAAGTATTCACTATTTGATTAAGGGGGGATTGAAAGTACTAGCCCTATAAAATTTACTGTTGCACCTGTTCACATCATTACTTGAGAACCAACATGCCAAACTTGAGCTTACGTGTATATAATTTGAAGTCCATAAGTACATCAGTGACATTTGCCCTTCTAGCCGGAACAAAACTGAAGCATGTTTGAAAATTTATAAGTAATGAAATCATCTACATTGTTCTGTATCAATTGTGGCCCATACACACGACAATCTTCAGCCTCTGAACATAGAGTTCCTTTCCAGTTGAACTGGAGAGCACAAAATTTCCTCTATGAAGTCTGTCACTTTTTCTGCTGTTCTTCTTGTAACTCATCTTTGGTTTTGCTCCCTGCTTCTCGAAATCCACTCTGTTTTATAATGTCACTTTTTCCAAAATTCTGTTTGACCTCTGAGTAGCAACAGTAGAAGCAGGAGATGGTCTGTTTTGGGAAGTCCGTCTTTCGCCTGTATAAGTCACATGCTGGTTCATCATCATTGGCTTATCCATACCGTCAATCAAAAAGCTGTTCCCTTGATTCGACGGATTCGGGTAAGCCTTTCCATACTTAGATTTTTAAGTCTCTCTCAAACTTCTGCATCTTCATAAGAAGAATGTCATTACACAAATTGTCAGTTTTGGTAAACATGTTAATGTAATTTGTTTCATAATTTTCAAAAAGCAGGTCCTTCCTAGGTGAACCATTCAAATGATGTAATTCTTCAGAAAGACTCTCAATCAATCCATCATTGTTTTCTACCATCACCCTCATAACATCTCACCTACATTTATTAAAAATAGCGAAGAGCTCATTTTACAGGGCAGAATCCCTTTGGACTCCATTTGGAAATTTCCAAATCCAGACCCTTTCGGTACTTTGGCCACTATATTTTTCAACAGATAACTGTTCTTGATCTGCATCTTCTTATAAAGTGTAAGTTTCTTTTCAAACATGGCCAGTTCACATAACACCTATAGAACCATTCGATCTCTGTTCCTCACTACCAGAATCAAAGTTACTGATCTTCCAGGCATTAAAATCAAATTCTTCACTAGATCTGGTTACCGACTGGGATGCAGATGTCGGCTGCATTAATGGAAGACCCAAACTACCCCCTGAATATACAATAGCATCCCAGTAGCTAGTCAGTACTGAGCCAAGACAATGATACTGCTGACTAATTTGTTGTAATAACAATGTAAGATCCTGCATGGAATTTGAGGTCACATTAGGAGCAGTAGAAACATCCAGAATGCATTAAGAGCAGTAGAAACATTCAGAATGTTGCCTTAAGCCATTCCTGATCCAGAACCAATACACCAACACAAAACTTCCGACTGGAATTGCACAAAAATCACCAAACTATGAACAAGTTCTGTGTAGGAACAGAATCAGGCATCAAACTTCACCAGGATACATGTCCACTTCAAAAACTTTAATAATCAATAAACCAAAAAAAAAAAAAAAAACATTTGAAATTCAGTTTCACAGTGGCATAAACCCGAGTTAAGCTTTTTTGTTTCAAACAGTAAAACCTTCTTCAGAACTGATCTATGCCTACACACTCTCCATTTAAGATGCACCTAATTCACAGCTAATTAATTAAAAGCTCTGTCAGCCTTAAAATGATAACATTTTTTTCATGTATTGCACACTAAACATTTCAAAAATGTTTAAAACAAAAGAACGGTTTTAAAAACTTACATTGCAAGCTTTCATAAATATAACCATAATCAAACCCTAAAGTTCCAAATGTTTGAATTTTAGTAAATGACTAATAGAATGTGTCATTTAGACCAGGCCAACTCATAGCATTTAATGCCAATTGCCACTTTAATTCCCACCTATCTAGGTGCTCATCAACTATATAACCCCTTGAATCTTTTTTATGTTCTCTATCACTGCAAATCTAAAGGAATGAGAAGGTTAATCCAAAAGATCCCAATACAATGCCTTAGTATTTTTATTTTTCTCAACATCCAAAAGATGCTCGTACATTCTATCTTTTAATTTTCTGCTAGTTTTTCCCACACAGTAGGCAGGACAATCTAGGCAGCAAACAATATATACTACATTCTGAGAGTCAGATGTGAAGTTCCCCTTTATAGTAATCCTAATTCCTGCAATTTGAATTCCATCTGTCACCATAGTAAGTGGACGTTGCTTACATCTACCACATTTGAACATCCCCATGTTTATAAGACTGGACCCATTTACATACTCTAATAAAAAGACCTATCTCTTTTATCGACAATGTGTGGAACACTACCCACCTGTTTTAAAATATTCGTATCCACTAAAAACAGGGTCCAATTTCTTCTAATAAACTCCAAAATAGGACTGGCCAAAGTGAAGGTTGTGACAAATAAACGAGGCACCTTCGCATGGACGTCATCCAGACTCATACTTGGATGACTATTATGAACATTGACTTGGCATAATAATGGTACAAAAACCCATTGACTCTCTTACCTACGACTACATTTTTAATTTCCATCAAAAATTTGTAGGATAACCCCTTTTCATAAAGATATCTAAGATCTTATATTAATTCAAAACCGTTTCAAATTCTGTTACTATACGGGCCATCCTCACCAGCTGGCCTTTCACTACAGCCTTTTTCTGGAATTACACACACACAAAAAAATGTAAATTTCGCTGCTGTTGTATCACAGTCCAAAAAGCTGCAGAATAGCACGAACTGGATGCAAACTGAAGTTAAAAACTTTTATTGTTAAATAAATAACTGGTTAAGCGCTTTCATCTACAATAAGTAGACTTCTTCAGAACACTGCATACGATTATCAGCTGGGTTAAATACATTTCACTGACCAATCAGTGCGACATCTCAATTAGACTAGAAAGACATTTAAAGTGCACTTGCTGTATAAAAAAACTTCATATCATATTCAGGTCAACATATTAAGTAAAACTTTTTTTAAAAAAAACCTTATCCTTAAATATTAAATACGAGAAATAAGATAATATGTTAACTAATAAATATATATGTATAAATAAATGTAAAATATATAAATAAGTAGAAAAAATGAGAAGGTGAATACCTTCTACTAATTATATTCTAGCTTCAAGTGCTAGTTTAATAAATATAGTGTCGTTAATACCTGGATGTACTACTGCATTTAGCAGAATCTGCCATTTTATCTGTCTTTCACCCAGTTTGGTCTTAAAATTCCCTCCCCTGGGGTTAGCTTTAACTTGTTCCAGTATGGCAAATTTAAATAAATCACAATTCGGACTTGCTTCAAGGTGCCTATAAAGTGCATTTTTAGTATCCTTTTTTCTGATGCTATAGTAGTAGTCGCGGTGGTGCAGTGGTAGAGTTGTTGCCTCACAGCAAGAGGTTCCTCTGTTCAATTCTCAGTTGGAGTGCCTTCTGTGTGGAGTCTGCATGTCCTCCCCGCAGTTGAGTGGCGTTCGAAAGACATACGTGAGTGGGTGTGCCATTGTTGAAGATTGGGCGTCGGGCTGGCAACTTGGTACCATAAAAATCTACTGCCAATCATTAGCGGACCGGTGTTCCACTGTGATGACCCCTAACCGGGAAAAGCCGAAAAGACAAACAGTAATGGTCGTAAATATGATTCCTAAGGCACCTGTCAGTTTTCCCTACATAATAACTTGGACACTTTACACATTTTGCTAAATAAATCACATGTTGTGCCCTACAGTTGCCCTTTTTAAATCTGACTAGTATGCGATTGAGATCTCCCAGTACCAATGTACTGTCTTCCATTATAGCAAAACATTGATTGCAATGTCCACATTTTCTAGTTCCACCTTGTGTCTCCAGAATTTTACTACCATACGTTCTAGATTCAAACAAATTTTTCAAATTAAAACTTGTTTTGTATACAAAACGTGGTTGATCCCCCAATTTCCCTTGCACACCCCCATCACTATTCAAAATGTTCCAATTGCTTCCTATAATTTTTTGCACACCTTTCATATGGGGACCATATTTTAAAATACAAGCCCTCCTATAATTAGTACCACTGCTGTTGTTACCTAACCCCTCATTGGAATTCTTAAGTAAGTCCCTCTCATAACCTGTACCTACTCCTAAAAGGGGTTTATATTTTTCCCCATTCGTACTGGACATAATTACTAATGTCAACTATTAAATTATTTGAATAACCACATTTTCTAAACATATCACCAATGTTTTTCAACTCATTAACCATCTCAATATAATTGGAAGTCATGTGGGCAGCCCGTATGCATTGCCCTTTGAATATACTCCGTTTTTGACTCATTGGATGACAGCTTGAAAATTCCAAGTACGAATTACTGAAAGTTTCTTTCCTGTAAATTCTTGATTCAAAACCAACTGTGGTAGTATATATAAATGTATCCAAATATGGAATGCCAGTCTTACTAGCACTATGTGTGAATTTGAAACATTCACTAACTGTATTTAAATCCTGTAAAAAAATATTAATTTCTTCCATAGTGCCATTCCATAATATAAAAATATCATCCAAATAATGAACATAACAGCTAACATGTTTAAAAAGTATGCTATTAAAAACATGATGTTCATTGTGTTTCATTGCTGCAGTCATTACACTTGGGTTATCCTGCCGTCAGGCGGGCCCGCAGTCGGCCAGAGTTCCAAAGTCTTGGTCCGGCGTCGGTTGCTGTCGCTTCTTCCCTGACGTCAGTGCACCAGGGGTATGTAAGATTGCAGCTGACACCATTTTCTTCAGTCTTTCTTGCCGCGAGGTGCCCAAAGCAAAAGCAGTTCGCAAGTGCCGGTCGGCCAACTCCTGAGATTTTCGAATTCGAATTTCAGAACCGAAGTCTTCAATAAAGCTAAGTACCCCATTGGGGAAACGTTTTCTTGCCTCAGACTGATGTCAGTAAAAGTTAATAATTGCATTTCTTGTGGGAAGCAAATACCTCATAAGGATTTTCATTCTTCCTGTATTCCATGCCTTGGCCCAGACCATGACATCACTAGTTGTCGGTTTTGTGCTAGATTTAACAAGCGCACTATTAAATGTTGGTTTGATTTTGCTCGCCATTATTTTGGCTGAAGGTTCAGTTATACCATGCCATCAGAACAACCGATGACCGGAATACACAACGAACGCAAAGACAAAGATAAGGACAGGCATCCGAGGTCCAAAACCGACGATGAAGCCTCTTCTAAGCCAGTCGCCGGCTCGCCGGTTCTCAGTGAGGCTCTTTCGCAGCCCTTGACACCTGCTACCTCAGAGCCACAGGCCGCCTCTGACTCCCACGTGGAGATTTCTAGGCCTCTGGAAACTCAAGGTATTGGGCCTACGGAAATTAACCCCTCAGATGGGTCAAAAGCCGCTGAGCAGGCATCGGCTTCTGAGGGTATTTTCAGACCTTCACAGCTTACCATCAAAACAACAACCAAGTCTAAAACTCCATTAAAGACAAAGAAACAAGTACAGCATTCACCTGGACAGGCCTCCATGCCTAAAAAACAGATGCTCAAAATGGCCGAAGACCTAATTACTCTGATCAGAGGTTCCCATCCCCCTCCTGATAAAAGGCCTAGGCAGGATACAGACTATGATTTCTCTGACCAGGTTTCCATTTCTTCTGATTCCTCTTCAGACCAGGGGTACTCTTTACCCCTCTATGAGGACTCTGATGCTGAAGAATCAATCCCTTCAGCCTCTCCTCCTGAGGATTACTCTTTTGGGGAAACTTTACATAACATGAGGGAGCATTTCCATCGGGAGAGCCAGGATTGTTCAGAATCCAAGAAAAGGCTTAGATTTTGTTTTATTGCCTCAGCACAGGCCCCTTGCTATTCCACCTGTGTTAGATATTGTGGATGATGTGCTCTCTGAATCCAGTTTAACCCCTGATTCTTTGCCCCCAGCACCAGTCAAGCCAGATAGGTACTACAGAGTCCCTGACTCTCTCAAATTTCTTTATAAAAACCCTGCTGCTGACCCAGAAACAATTTCCCAGGGTCCCAAAGGGGTAAAGGCTTCCACTGCTAAAAATCCAGTTCCCTCTGACAGGGATTCTAGAGCATTAGATAGAAGGGGGAAGAAAGTTTACACTTCTGCAACTTTAGCAGTAAGGGTTTAAATTGCCAGTTCCACATGCTTAAATACCAACATTATTTAATGTCTCTGTTAAAACAGAAAATGCTTACAAGCTCAGAAGGTCCTGACTATAAGGAAATGCAGGATTTATTGCATGCAGCTGAACAAGTGGGAAAACATACTCTGCAATGTGGTTTTGATTCTTTAGAGGCTTCTTGTAGAGCCACAGTTACAGGATCTGTGATTCGAAGGCATGCTTGGTTAAAAGAACAAGGTTTACCTGATCATGTTGAGGCAAAATTATTGGATGCCCCTTTACAGCATGATATCTTGTTTGGTGTTAAGGCAGAAGAGGTATTGAAGAAAATGGAGGATAAGGCAAAATCTATGCAAACAGTGAAGGATTTCTTACAGGTACAGCCACCTCGATTTAGCAGAAATTGGCCTTCTAAAAATTGGTCCTTTCCAGTGTCAGACAGACCACAAAGAGGCAGATACAGACGCCCAAGAGGCAGATCTTAGCCTCAAGGCTGTTACAGACCACGACAGTGGGGTACTCCAACCTCAAAAGGAGGAGAAGACAAGTCACAACCTTATAGAAAACCGTCCCAATGACTTCCCCCTTCAAATGCCAAGCACTTTTGGCCGCTCCCTTAGGGGGAAAACTAGCACTTTTTTCACAAAATTGGCATGTAATCACCCAAGACAAATGGGTTTTGAATATTGTGTCACAAGGTTACAGGTTCCACTTTCACACTCTACCAAGGCCAAAAGGAATGCCAGACCTGCCACAAAATCAATGGGCAGAGGCACAAAAACAAATTACAGCCCTCATGGACATGAGAGCTATTTAAAAAGTGCCACAACAGGAACAAAGACAAGGATTTTACTCAAGACTTTTCTTGGTCCCCAGAAAGGACAAAGCCTGGAGACCCATACTGGACCTATCTACTCTAAATACTTATCTGGATGTTCCGAAATTCAAAATGTTGACACTACAGCAACTTCTTCCCATGCTGGGCAAGAAGTCTTGGCTCGTTACTTTGGACCTCAAAAAGGCATACCTGCATGTCCCAATCAGACAAAATTGCAGAAGATACCTCAGATTCATAGCTGGCACAATGCATTACCAATTCTCTGCACTGCTCTTTGGCTTATCTACTGCACCCAGGGTCTTCACAAAAATGCCTGGCACCAGTAATTGCATTTTGCAGACAAAAAGGAATTCAAATATATCCCTACTTGGATGACTGTCTTATTCAAGCAGTGAGCAAGGACATTCTTCTAAAGCATCTGGCATTTGTAAAAAGATTGCTAATTTGCCTAGGGTACACAGTAAACGAAAAGAAGTCAAAACTAGTGCCCTCACAAGAGATAATATTCTTGGGTGCCAGCTTAAATACAACGGCCCAGATGGCTTATCTCACGCCAGACAAGCAAAGACAACTGACTCAGTACTTTCAATTGATGAACCCCAACTCCCTGCAAGAACAATTCTGCAGGCCTTGGGGTTCATGGCGTCCTGCATACTACTAATACCATATGCCAGACTGCATATGAGGAAATTACAATGGTACCTAAAAAGTATTTGGACTCAACACTGTCACAGTTTGTAAACAGTAATACCACTTATTCCCTGCCTACAACAGGAGTTTCGATGGTGGGCACAGGCATGTCACCACAACAAGGGACAGCCTTTCACTTTACCCACAGCCAGGCAGATACTAACAACAGATGCTTCGGATTATGCCTGGGGAGCGCACATGGCAGGAAAATGTATTCAGGGCAAGTGGGCCGCAGAACAAATGCATCTTCACATCAATCAAAAAGAGATGCTAGCTGTACAAAATGCCCTAACAGCTTTCAAGGACCTTCTGCACCCAGGACAACTACTACTAAAGATGGACAACACCACAGTTACGTGGTACATAAACAAGCAAGGGGGGCACTCATTCCTATCCCCTCTGCAGACAAGCCATGACTTTGTGGAACATAGCACTGACCTATCAAGTTCATCTGCAAGAACAATTCCTGCCAGGAAAGAAAAATACTCTGGCAGACGACTTGAGCAGAAACATCATGGATACTCACGAGTGGAAATTAAATCCACAAGTATTCAGCATGATAACACAAAAATGGAGGTGCCCAGACATAGATCTTTTTGCCTCCCCTCTGAACTGCCAACTACAGAAATTCTGCACAAGGACTTACCACACACAAGCATGGAAAGTGGATGCTCTCTCGTTCAGCTGGAAAACCCTAAAAGTTTATGCCTTCCCACCAGTGCCTCTCCTTTCAAAGGTACTCCTAAAAGCCAGACAAGAAAGGCCAAAAATGATCCTGATTGCCCCAGACTGGCCGCGCCAGCACTGGTACCCAATCTTAAAGAACTTGGCTCAAGGCCCAGCATGGATTTCCCTCAAATTCCTCATCTTCTGAATCAACAAAACAATCAGATCCTGCACAGCCAGCTCAAAACCTTAAACCTGGCTGCATGGCAGATTACTTAGCCAAGCAGCCAACACCTCTCTCTAAAGCTGTTATGGATGTCATTTTGGAGGCCAGGAGGCCCAGCACCAGGAAATCTTATTCAGAAAAGTGGAAGAGATTCTGCGCCTGGAACCAGGCTCAAAGCTTTGACCCTCTTGTTCCAAATATTCCTCATATATTACAATACTTACCTGAGATGCTGGACAAAGGCCTATCCTTTTCATCCATTAAGATCCACGCCTCTGCCATCTCAGCTCATTACAACACAGATCCTCCTATTTTCTCTCATCCATTATTAAAACAGTACCTCAGAGGGGCTAAAAACATAAGACCGCCCCGGAGAGCACCAACACCAACTTGGGACCTCAACTTTGTCTTGGAAAAACTAACTTTACCTCCATTTGAGCCAGCCAATTCAGCAGAATTAAAATATGTGTCATGGAAAACTGCTTTGCTCCTGGCAATTACCTCAGCATGAAGAGTCTCAGAGTTACAGGCACTAATGGCAGTGGAACTTTTCATCGTTTTTCATCAGGACAGGGTTTCTTTAAGAACAAACCCTACATTTATGCCAAAGGTGGTATCCAGTGTGGCTCTTAACCAAACTATTCACTTGCCAATATTTTATCCAAATCCCCAGAATAAAGGGGAGAGACTTCTGCACTCACTGGACATACACAGGCAGTTACGCTTCTACTTGGACAAAACAAAAGCTTTTAGGAAAACTGAGCAATTGTTTGTGGCATATGCTGCAGGATCACAGGGAAAGGCTATTTCAAAGCAGACCATTTCAAAGTGGATAGGACATTGTATCTGGTTCTGCTACACACAGCATGGAAAAACTGTACCTAGCAACATTAGGCCACATTCCACCAGGGCAACAGCTACTTCAACTGCCTACCTTAGAGGAGTACCTACCAAGGATATTTTGGAAGCTGCAACTTGGAGTTCAGTGCACACCTTTACCAAGTATTACCACTTACCTCTTTACTCTAAATCCAGAGCTGGATTTTCCACTGCAGTGTTGCAGGGCCTCATAGCCACCCCGAATCCTTTATAGACCCAGCCACCCAACCTCAGCTTTGGTATTCAACCCAAGTGTAATGACTGCAGCAGTGAAACACGATGAACATAGTACAGTTTTGTACCTACCATAAATGTAGATGTTTGAGTGTATTCACTGCTGCAGTCCAGGTTACCCTCTCTCCATCCCCACTTTCTTAGCTGGGACTTGTCTATATCTTTCTACCATATACAACCTATGTGGTGTATTTGCTTGTAACTGAAGGTATTGTTTTTATTTTTTATGTATGTTTTATTAGCAATATGTATTGCCTACCTATTTGGGGGCACCTGACATCTGGGGCAAGAAAAATTGAAGAAAATGGCGGCTGCATCTTATATACCCCTGGCACACTGACATCAGGGAAGAAGCGACAGCAACCGACGCCAGACCAAGACTTTGGAACTCTGTCCGACTGTGGGACCGCCAGACGGTAGGATAACCCAAGTGTAGTGACTGCAGCAGTGAATACACTCGAACATCTACATTTATGGTAGGTACAAAACTGTACTTTCTTCTTCCCTATCAAGTAATACAAGTTTACAATATATGAGGGCACATGCGGCCCCCATAGCAACCCCCCTTGTTTGCCTGTAATGTTCGCCTTCAAAAAAGATGCAGCTGTAATTTAAAACTATGTCCATAAATTCACGTTTGCATCCAGTTCATGTTATTCTGCAGCTTTTTGGACTGTGATACAACAGTAGCGAAATTTACATTTTTTTGTGTCTCTAATTCTTGGGTCAATTTCGCTGTACTTTTTCGTGAATCTCGGGTGCCAACTTGCATAATGAAGATATGAATTAGAAAAACGTGATTTCCAAAAATAGATGACATACAGCAACCCTTATCAACATCCTTACTGAGTTCAGTGTCCAAAGAGGATATTTTTTTCACGACTATATCTATGAGAAAATTTTAAAAACTCAGTTATATTACTCAAATATGAAATAAATTCATCCAGCCTGCAGAGTCCACCCATAAAATAAAGATGTCATCCAAATAATGAATGTAAAATACCCAAGACTGCTGGTAACTGCTTTTGTTACTTTCTTGCTTGCTCGCTTCCTTTTTTCAGATGGTTTTGTCTAGGTAATGGTTTGTTTTGCTCTGGTCCATTAAGGATCTTAAATTATCGTCTGTTGCTTTCAACACTTTTTTTCTCTGCAGTTATTTTTGTTTCCTGTTAAAATTTCTGTCTTACTCTTGCTACATATTCTCTTGTGTGGTGTGGGTGTGTCTGTGTAAGCAATGGTAAAACACAATATTTTCCTTATCCTTAGTAGTCCACTTTTTTGTCTCTCTGCCTTTTGCTTGGCCTGTCGTTATTTTTTTTCTCCTTGCTTGTATCTATTAATCTATTAATAACACAACAAACAATTCCGTTGGAGGCTTATGTTGACAGCCTTTCCCCCAATTCATTCATTTGTAAAAGTAGGACTACCACGGTAAACTGAAATAGGTAAAGCAGGTCTGTGTACTTCAGATGAGAGCTCCTAAAGAGCTGACACACTTGCTCTTTCTGCAATTAATATAGTTTCAGATTTTGTGTGTATTATTTTGTTTATGGCATTACTATCAAAGTATTATTTTGAGAGTTTGTCAAATCTAACAGAGCTGTCCCACGTTCCAAAAACATTTGTATAATTTAAATGATCCATGTTTGGAGCAAAATGTCTGGCTTTAATGAAATAAAAGATGGTGTCTTGGTTATTACAGTGTATAGCTTTGCTGATTTTTTGCCGATATTGGTATCTGTCATCACAGTTGAATAGTTTTGGTACATCAGAGTATATCAGCAGTATCATTTATTTTCTCCAAAAGTGGTAATAATTATGGTATTGCTATATTTTTAAATAACAAGCTTTAAATGTTTGTTTAATGTTACCTATCTGACAGCAGTGAAGATAAGACAGCATATTCTTCATCAGGTTTAGCTTTGGTACAAGGTTAGCTATTGGCTTTTAGAGCAGAAACATCTAATACAAGCAAGTTGTTATGAATTTTCTCTCTGCTGTCACTTAGCATGATTATATTCAGTTCCTAAAAGGTAAGTACTGAAATAGCATAAGAGGGTGGGAGAATAGCACTTCATCCGAGAGCTTTACATCTCTTTTCCTTTGCAGACAGACAGTGTTGATCTTTCATGTGATCTGCTACCTCTGTTATGTTAGCATTATTAACAGGTACAACTTATGATAAGCTGATGGATGTTTTATCATTAACAAATGAGGCTCTAACATTTAAAACTTAAAACATATTAATTACATTGTTTAACTGTGAGAAATAAAAGCAGTAATACAGATGTATATTGAGTATATTCATCAAAGTAACTTTTTAAATTCAGATTATGTCATTCCACCTAATTGAATATGTACCATTTGTATAGATTGCTGACTAGTTGGTAATATTCTGTTGTCAGTCTTCAGTTTCTGTAGCAAACATTGTTTAAAGGTGAAATTAAATAAATTGCTGCAACCTGCTGCACTTCAAATGCCATAGAAGAGCATTGTGGAAGTCCATTGGTGCTGTAAAAGCAGCCCATTGCTTTCTGTTTAAATTTAAATATCTCATCAGTCCTTCTACCAAATAGAGGAAAAGTATGATACAAGATTAAATTTCCAGTAGTGACACTTTATATATTTATATAAGAAAACTGTTCATGTAATCGAGCGTTCATAATATCGAACATATTTACCACCGTCAGAAGAGATCAGAAACTCATTTGATTGTTTCTGTCAGCATTACTTTGTAGAAGATGGCTGAGCAGTGGGGAGTAGGAATTTGCCCTTTCCCCACACTTGTACAGTCTCGTAGTTGGTACAATATAGTTAGTAGGGGTATGCAAAAAACGTTTTCTCTTTTTCATTATTTTGACTTCTGATCCTTTTGGATCAGTGTTTTGCCATTCAATGTTTTTTCACTTGGATATTTCAAAGTACATAAAATACATCCATAAATAAATGTGCATGCTTATTTATTTGTATATATATATATATATATATATATATATATATATATATATTATGTATATATATTTATATATATATATATATATATATATAATATATATATAAATACATATACACACACACAGTATATATGTATATATACAGACATACACAGATGTGTGTGTGTGTGTGTGTGTGTATACATATATATATATATATATATATATATATATATATATATATACACACACACACACACACACACACACACACACACACACACACACACACATTATGGTTTTGACCTTCCATTTGTTCGTAGTTGCTGCCCCTGTGCCTGCTGTGTTTGCAGTGGTGATAACTTTTTCATAAATTTAGGAGTGTTACCCAGTAGATATTGCAGCAGTGTTGCATCATTGTTTGCTTCTGTATTCAGCAGAAAGGTTGATAAATTAATCAGAGCAATATAGAATGTTGGGCTATGGTTATATCATCATTGGACTACCACAATGCTTTTCTAAATTATGTAGAGGGCTGTGGCTATAATGTTTTTTAGAAAATGGACAGAATATGAAAGGAGAACAAATGTTCTCCAGCAGTATGTTAATGTATGATGAAAGCCAGATAAGAATTTTGTGACTTCATGATAATGTATTAAACCACATTGAAATTTCAATGGAAAAGGTCTGCTATATTGATTATCCTCATTTAACATGGCTGAAATGCCGCAGATAGTGGGAGAAATAAAAAATCAAAGGTAAAGCAAATAACTACAGCCAAAGCAATTACAGAGGCCTTCCTTTCCCTTCACTAACTGCTGCTCTTAAAAACCCATGGTTAGTGAGGGAAAAAAGTAAATAAACAGAACTAATTCAAATGAATGTAGCACCAGCAGTTACAAGGACATTCTATGTTTGTCTGTGTGTGTGAGCTAGTAAGAACTTGCAGTTGATTTGACAGCGACAACCCGAAATACATACAGTGGCTGTAAGTTCTTGCATAAATTCTTTCATTAGATGACAATCAGACATCTGAGCTGTACACTGTCAACATATGTGCATGCATCTGAGTTTCTCTATATGTTTGTGCTGAGGCTGGGGTAGACTTGAGAGTTAGTAACTGGAACTAAGACTGAAGGGAGCTGTTATAACATCTGTTGGTGCCTTTTGTGGTTATGACAGTTGTTGCTGCATTTAACCAGTTGGGGCTATTAGCCAGATCTTTTTGGTTTTAGCAAGGTCTTTTTGAACTTAAGATGTAATGACAGCTGTTAGGGCTATTTAGCCAATTCCTTTTTATAGCTGTAAAAACAACAGGTGAGTCTTAATCTTGGGCTTTTGTCTTTATTTCTATTATAACTCTAGAAACAGCTGTTGAGCCTAATTTTCAGTCTTTTTATTTTTCAGCTTTTATTTTGCCTAGTGCATTTTTTAAAGGCTATGTCTGATATCTGCTGTTGGAGAATGCTAAATTAATATATGTTATTTTGCAGTGGATTGCATTAAAATTTTCAAACTTAAGCTTTAAATTTTTTTAGCTGTCATTCTGAATGGATTAAGGATTTTTGCACCCTTGGATTTCATCAACATAACCTTTATTAGCATAATAAGCACATTCCTCATTAGACTTCATTAGATGGAGTCAGTTAATGTCATTGCTGCCTTGTTTATTTATAAATTAAGGGAGGGAGAAGGTTGTGGAAATCAGAGCAAGTGTGTGTATGTGAGAGAGAGAGTTTGTTGTTGTCCATTTAAGGAGCATTTTGGTCCTCCTGATTTGCTTGCCATATCCTGATTAATCCAAACTCTGGTTACAGTAAATGGAGTGATTCATATGATAAAATAACGTGTCTTTTTAACATATTTGACAAACATAGCTTTAACATAGTTTTTTTAAAAAAAAAGTATGTGTCGTGTAAGAAATTTTACTACTGTAAAATATCCTGCATTGTTCCCTTTTGTGGGACTTAGTGTTTTTAAATACCATTATATCCACTTATTTGTTATTTTGCAACATGCCGTTATACGGTCTGTAATGGAAAGAAAATAGAGTATCTGATGTTAGTTTCATTCTGACTCACGTATAGGTATGGGTCTTGGATCCGTCCCCACGGATCTGGCTTAGCTGCTTTACACAGACTCTTATTCCAGTCTGGAACTCCTCCCTCAACCCACAATGCCACGAGCAACACACAGCTCCCTCAGATCTCATTTGCTGCTATCAGTGACAAGACGCTTTCTCCAGCTGTCAAAGCATTCTAGTAATTTATGGTCTACAGTTGATGTTCTTTGTGTTTCACTGTTGCAGTCATCATACTTGGGTTATCTGCCTGCAGGTAGCCCTCAGTCGGCCTGAATACCAGAATCTTGGGATTTCTGCATCAGATGCTGTTGTCAGGTCGTCAGGGGTGTAAAACATGCAGCCAACACCATTACATCAGTCTTTCTTGCTGTGAAGGAGCCCGAAGGAGAAGCAGTTCGCAAGTGCCAGTTGGCCTCTACCTGAAATTTCCGTTTTTCGAGTTTCAAACCTGAAGTCTTCTAAAGCTAAGTACTCCATTGGGGATCCCTTTTTCTTGCTCTAACCAATGTCAGAAAAAGTTAACAATTGTCTTGCCTGTGGAAAGCAAATACCTCACAGAGATTTTCATTCTTACTACGTCACTTGTTCAGGCCCAGACATTGACGTCACTCACTGTCGGTTTTGTGCCTTGTTTAACACCCGAACTATTCATCTTTGGGCTATCTTTGTCACTAAATTCTTTCACTCTCATTCTCCGTATTCTGAAATGGCTTCGATAAGCCATCTGACTACTGATCTTCTGAAAAAACGTAAGGATAAAGACAGAGACAGACTGCATAGGTCCAACACTGCCGACGACACTTCCGTTAAGCTAGTTGCCAGTCCACCGGTACTCAATGAGGCGCTTCCGCAGCCCCTGATACTTGTTTCTACAGATTTGCAGGCCTCTACTGAGACCCATTCGGAGTCCGGTGTGCAGTGAGATGCTTCTTCGACTATGGAACCTGTGGATGTCTCTACCTTGGATGGGTCTGGAGCCGCTGTGCAGGCACTGGCTTCTGAGGGTGTTTTTTAACCTACTGATGTTCGTATTAAACTGACAACTTTGTTTTTGGCAAAAACTACTGAGTTTCTCAGGCCCAGAGTTCGCACTACGCCTAGAAAACTGATGACCAAAGTGCATGCTCAAGCTTCCATGCTACAAAAACAAATGCTTAGAATGGCAGCAGACCTTATTACTCTAATTAGAGGAAGTCAGCCTTTCCCCTGCTAAAAGACAAAGAATTTAATTTCCTTCTGATTCTTCAGACCAGGAGTCGAATGACTCTGACCCTTCTGATTGCCAGGACATACCCTTATCTACCTATGAGGATTGTAATACAGAGGATTCCATTCCTTCTGCCTCCCCTCCAGAGGATTTTTCTTTTGGTGAAACCTTGCATACCTTAAGAGAGTATTTCCGCTGGGAATGCTAGGACTATCCTCAGTCCAAAAAGAGACTCAGAGAATTTTTTAGATTTGCCTCATCACAGGCCTCTAGCTATACCCCCTGTCCTGCATATTGTAGATGATGTCTTCATGGAATCCAGTCTTACTCCCGACAATTTACCACCAGCTCCTAGGAAACCTGACAAGTACTACAGAATACCTGACTCTCATAAATTTCTCTTTAAAAATCCTACTGCGGATCCAGAGGCCATCTCCCAGGGACCTAAAGGCATTAAAGCTACTACAGCCAAAAACGCTACCCCTTCAGACAGGGATTCTAGAGCTTTAGACAGATGGGGCAAAAAGGTATATACCTCTGCTACTCTTGCCATCAGGGCATTAAATTGCCAGTTTCACATGTTGAAGTACCAGCAACATATTATGGAATTAATAAAACAAAAAGAGTTAATGCATTCTGCAAACCAAGTTAGTAAACATACTTTGCATTGTGGGCTTGATGCCTTAGAAGCATCTTGCAGGGCTGCGGTCACTGGGTCTGTACTGAGAAGACATGCTTGGCTGAAGGAACAAATCTTGCCAGACCATGTCAAAGCAAAATTACTTGATGCTCCTTTAAATCATGATAGTTTGTTTGGCACAAAAGCAGAAGTAGTTCTTAAAAAGATGGAGGAAAAAGCTAAATCTATGCAAACTGTCAAAGTTTTCTTACAGGTGCAGCCACCTAGATTCAGTAGGCACTAGTCTTCTAAAATCTGGTCCTTTCCAGTCCCTCCCAGTCCTTCTCAGTCCAAACCCAGGGGTAGCAGACCACCAGGACTACAGTCTCAGGGTATGCAGAGATCTAAACAATGGAGTGCTCCCACCTCTAAATCAGGGAGTGGTAAGCCACCCCCTTATGGAAAAAGTTCACAATGACTTTTCAATCATCCTTCCCAGCCATGCCGAAGTACTTGCACCCCTAGGAGGGAAACTCACCCTCCATGCAAAACACTGGACGTCCATTACTCAGGACTGATGGGTTCTAAACATTGTATACCAGGGATACAGATTCTACTTTCACTTACTGCCAACCCCAAGCGGGTTGCCAGACCTTCCTCCAAACAAGTGGGCAGAGGCTCAAAAACAAGTGCTTTCCCTTCTCATTATCAGGGCTATTCAACCTGTTCCGGTAGAACAAAGGGGGCAAGATTTCTACTCCACGCTGTTACTGGTGCCCTATCCTAGATCTGTCAATTCTCAACACCTTTCTGGTGGTCCCAAAATTCATAATGCTTACACTACAACAGCTTCTTCCTATGCTAGCCAAGGATGCCTGGTTAGTCAACCTAGATTTAAAAGAAGCTTATCTGCACATCCCCATAAGGGAGTCCTGGAGGAAATATCTACGTTTCAGTTCAAGCTCTATGCACTATCAGTTCTCTGAACTTCCCTTTGGCTTATCTACTGCACCCAGAGTATTCACAAAGTGCCTGGCTCCAGCCATTGCATACTGCAAGCAAAGAAATATTCAAATTTACCCATATTTGACAGCCTACAAATGCCTTATCCTTCCAGGACAACAACTGATAAGGACAGACAACACCATAGTTATGTGGTACATAAACAAGCAGGGGGGAACTCATTCCTACCCATTCTTCAGGTTAGCCATGGCCCTGTGGAACACAGCCTGGAGCAACCAAGTGCACCTGCAAGCTCAATTCCTGCCAGGCAAACAAAATTCACTGGCAGACGACTTAAGCAGAAATCTACCGGACCCACACGAGTGGAAACTGGAGCCCAACTCATTCAGACTTCTAATCCAGAGGTGGGGGACACTGGAGGTGAACCTCTTTGCCGCACACCAAAACCACCAATTGAGCAAAATTTGCACCAGGAATCCTCACAGCAGAGCCTGGAAGGTGGATGTCCTGTCCTTTATATGGGAAAACCTCTCAATTTATGCCTTTCCACCTCTGCCCCTCCTCTCAAAAGTACTACTCAAGATCAAACAGGACAGGTCAAGGGCAATCCTTATTGCCCCAGACTGGCCACGCTAGCACTGGTACCCACTCCTGTACAGTCTGACAGCAGTACCACCCTGGCACCTACATCAGATCCCTTCCCTGCTGTCTCAGCAGGAGGGACAGATTTTGCATCCACAGCTGCAAACCCCAAACCTTGCAGCCTGATTTATTCCTTGCGTACACCATCAGCAACCCTCAGCAAACAGGTGCTGGATGTCTTTCTTGAAGCCAGAAGGCCTAGCACTAGGAAATCCTATGCTGAAAGGTGGAAAAGATACTGTTCTTGGAGTCAGTCTTAAGAAAAGGGCACAGCTGTGTCCACCCTACCTCTAATCCTTGATTACCTAGCAGACCTGCTCCCCAGAGGCCTGTCCTTCTCATCCAGTAAGATTCATGCCTCTGCCATCTCAGCTCATTATAATACTGAGCTGCATCTCTTTTCTCACCCTCTCATCAAGCAGTTCCTGATAGGAGCTAACAATTTAAGGCCCCCTAGGAGAGCTCCCACCCCGACCTGGGACGTTAACTTTGTACTGCAGAAGCTTACACTTCCCCCTTTTGAACCTGCTGCTTCAGCAGAGTTAAAATTCCTCTCTTGGAAAACAGCCAAACTTCTAGCCATCACTTCAGCAAGAAGAGTGTCTGAATTACAGGCACTAATGGCTGTGGAACCCTTCATTATTTTTCATGCTGACAGGTTTCCCTCAGGACTAATCCATCATTTATGCCCAAGGTGGTATCCAGTGTGGCTTTAAACCAATCCATCTGCCAACCTTTTTCCCTAATCCTCAGAATAAAAGGGAAAGGATCCTGCACTCATTGGACGTGCACAGACAGCTCAGGTTCTGCCTGGACAGGACTAAAATCTGACCAGCTGCTACTCAGCTTTGCTGCAGGGGCAGAGGGCAAGGCCATTTCAAAGCAAACCATTTCCAAATGGATAGCACACTGCATCCACTTCTGCTACAAGCACCATGGAAAACCTACTCCACAGGGGATCAAGAACACATTCCACTAGGGCTACCTCAACCTCTACAGCATTTCTCAGGGGAGCCCCTACCAAGGGACATCCTGGAAGCTGCAATGTGGAGTTCTGTACACACCTTCACCAAGCATTGCCAACCTACCTATTTTTTTCTAAATCCAGAGCTGGGTTTGCTACAGGAGTCTTACAAGGCCTGCTAGCCAGTCCTAACGCTTCTTGACTGCCACCTCCCTTCCTCAGCTTTGGAAATTAGCCCAAGTGTGATGACTGCAACAGTGAAACACGAGGAGAATAGTACAGTTGTGTACACTTACCATAAATCTAGATGTTCGAGTGTATTCACTGTTGCAGTCCTGGTTTCCCTCCCTCCAGCCCCCCCTGACTTTCTCTATCCTCTTTATGGCCATATTCTATGGCAGGGGTATTTACTTTTTACTGGAGGTGTTCCACACCATTTAATAGCTTCCTATTTTGGGGGCTCCTGACATTTGGGGCAAGAAAAATTATGTCGGCTGCATGTTTTATACCCCTGACTACATGACGTCATGGAAGAGGCAACAGCATCCGACGCAGAAATCCCAAGACTCTGGTATTCGGGCAGACTGAGGGCTACTTGCAGGCAGATAACCCAAGTGTGATGACTGCAACAGTGAATACACTCGAACATCTACATTTATGGTAAGTGGACACAACTGTACTTTCTCTGTACTTTAAAATAATTGCTTTAAAATAATTATATTGCTCACCTTTCACTACCTCCCTTCCCACTAGATCTCGCAGGTGTTGGGGTTTTTTGATCTTTGCCTCTTCCTTGTTTCTCTTTGAGCTGCAGCCCCCTTCCTTTCATTTGCTCTGATATAAATAATAAAAAAAAAGTCTTTATAGCTAGATATTGTCATTGTTGTTTTGGTTGTGCTTGAAACAAATTGTGGATAAGTTTCTGTTACTGGATGATCCGGTGGTAGTAATGGAGAAGCCTACTGGGTTTAAATGGTGCACAGATTGTGTGAGCATAAAATACCTCAGTCTGATGCACATAGCAGCTGTTTTCATTGTCTTGGACCAACTCATCTGGAGTCTTAAGTGCTCTGTTTTTAAGCTTTTACCGAAAGGACTTTGCTTTCCTTTTCTTGCTCATCTCCAGGGGCTTAAACCCACTCTAGAGCCATTTCTTCATCTGTGGAGCCCAGGAAGTGCCCTCATAAGTCCCTAAGGGCTTCCTTTGAGCCTCCTAGCAAATTTTTCAGGGGTTCAGATACAAAGTCCTCACATCCTAGGCCTGGTTCAGCTCCAGTGGATCCTAAGTCCCCCTCAGCTCCAACTGGGTAAACCTTGTGCTATGTCATTGGATCCACAGTGCCTTTTGGAACCGGCTATTTTTTTAATTATAGTCCCATCAGCCTTACAAGCCTGAATTGCAAAGTTATGGAGCATATCAGAACCAAATCTCATTAATTATATCAAAAATCTCATCAGATTAAACCCTTGACAGCTCAGTTCTTGCCTGTTAAATCTATTAAACCAATTTGAGAGGTTCACGCAAGCCACTGACAGTTGACAGTGGTTTTGCTTTTTGCACAACATAGCTTGATCTTGCCAAAATTTTTGACACCATACCCCATGGCAAGGAGTTAAAAGTCACTAAAGAATAAATTGCATTGAAACTCTTACGGATCCTATACTTTGGATATGAAATACTTCCTCTAACAACAATAACAATATCCTACATTAACTATTTTAAATGAAAAATATAAAAGAATATGTATATACTAATAGTAAAATGGATGCAACATAGTTTAACAGAGTGCCCATGAAGCCCATTTTCTAAGTATTGTAATGCCCTTTAGGGTGAGCTTGCAAGGAAGTAATGGTACCTCTCAGGGTGTGGAGGCCCTTTGCCTGCAGTATACAGTCTCACAGCACCCCAGCGCAGTTCATTATTTCCGTGCAACTCTCACCCTTCTGTACATTGCTTGTTTCATTTCATCTTTAAAGCATCCCTGTCCCAGGATCCAATGATTTTATCAAGACAAACCTGACTAAACCTCTCCATATTTTTGCATCCTTTAATAGATATGTATAGCACACACTTCAAGTCACAAATTACCAAGAAGAAACTGACAACTGAATGTAGTTAGAAACCAGCAAAAACACTTAAAATAAAAAAAATGTTTACAATATGGATTAGATATGCATGCATGTAAATAAGATCTTATAGTTAATGGGGCACCAAAAGGATAATTAAATCTAAACACAAAGTTTATCAGCAAATTATGAAAAACCTTGTGTCCTCATTGTTTTCTCCAGCCTGTACTGCGTGTTTCTGCTTCTTGGTAAGCCAGTCACATTGCTGTGGAAGAGTCAATGCTTTAAAAAAGTAGTCACTTGGTTTGATTATCAAACTTCCTAGGTTCACTGAAATGAAATGAAAAGCATTGTGGGTGGCCTAGTTAGCGACTGGAAGGATGATTTCTAAATATCGCAGCTTACTTCATTCTTTCTGCTAGACGTGCATCAGTAAGTCCCCAGGACAGGTACAGTAGGGGATTATTGTACTTGCAAGTTTCAGCTCTCCAGTTTTCCCTGACCCTTTCTGTTTATTAGAGAGAGAATTACACACAATATTGGTTGTTAATCTTCACATGGGCATCTCTGTTTTCTTTTGTGTATTTCACAGTTTTAAGGTCATGATATTTCTTAGTATTCACTGCTTTTTGGGTTTGATGAGTGAGTTTATTTTTTTTTTTATTTTTTGTTACTTGTCCTTTTTTTCTTTCTTTCTTATTTATTTATTTGACTTTTGTTGACTATGTTACTCCCTTTAGGCTAGTGTCCTGTCTTGAGGGGAGACCCAAAGTGGTGATGTTCTTCATCTCACATTGCTGCAGTCCTTACTTATGGGTAGTCCGCTGTCCTCGGTCGGCCCGAATACCAAAGTATTAGGCTGACGTCGGTCATGGGCGCTTAGATCTGACATCAGAGCGTCAGGGTATAAAGGCGCATGACCGACGTCATATCCTCAGTCTTTTTTGCCGCATGGTCCGATGCAGAAGCAGCGTTGCAAGTGCCGTTCGGCGTTCTGAAATTTTTCGTTTTCGGAGTTTCAGACCGATACCAAGTTGGGCTAAGTACCCGCTGGGGAATATTTTGTTTTTCTTGCCTCAGTTACTTACCGGATGTCAGAAAAAGTGAATAATTGTATTTCTTGTGGGAAACAGATACCGCATAGGGATTACCACCGCTTTGTATTCCTTGTTTGGGACCGAGCACGTAGTCGGGTGTCGGTTTTGTGCTAGGTTTAATAAGCGCACTATAAAACGGAGGTTAGATTGCGCTAGGTTAGTCTTTGGCAAGAGGTGTAATTATAATATGCCGTCGGATGTTCCGACGCCTGCTTCTACTAAGAAGCGCAAAGACAAATCTTTAAAGCCTAGGCAGGATGATTCGTCCGCTTCGGACGCCGGACCTTTAGAAGCTACAGCTGAACAGGTGGATCCGGCTGAAGTTTCTGTTGAGTCCCAGGGGGAAACTTTGATTTTACAGGATGTGGCCTCTCAGGAGGCAGGTCAGGCTGAAGGGGCCTCTCAGGTTACTATTCTCCCTTCTATGCCTAAGGTGGTTAGGCCTTCTGCTACTGTTTCTAAGGCTCCTTCTAAGGGCAGGTCTGTCTTGCCTTCCTCTGGTGCCAGTTCTGGTTCTTCAGGGTCTGTGCCTAAAAGCACATGCTTAAAATGGCAGAGGATTTGATTACTTTAATTAGAGGTTCTATTCCTCCTGATAAAAGGCCCAGGATGGAGCCAGAGTTGGAAAGTTTGGAGCAGGCCTCAGATGATTCAGAGTCTTCTGCTGAAGACATTCAAGATTTCCTCCTTATTCTGATTCTGATGCAGAGGATTCCACTCCTTCTGCTTCTCCTCCAGAGGATTTTTCATTTTCAGAAACTCTGCATTCCATGAGGGAGCATTTTCAGTGGGAGGGACAGGATTACTCTGATTCACGGAAGAGACTTAGGGAGTTCTTGTTTTTACCACAGCATAGACCCTTAGCTATACCTCCGGTTTTGGATGTTGTTTCAGATGTTTTTTCGGAAGCTTCCCTTAATCCAGATTCTGTGCCTCCTGCCCCAGTTAAACCGGACAGGTATTACAGGGTGCCTGAGGCTCATAAATATCTGTATAAGAGTCCTAGGGCGGACCCAGAAACTATTAGTCAGGGGCCTAAGGGTGTTAGAGCCTCTGTTGTTAAGAATCCGGTTCCTCTAGATAAGGAAGCTAGAGCTTTGTATAGATGGGGTAAGAAGGTGTATACCTCTTCTATTTTAGCAATGAGAGCTTTGAACTGCCAGTTTCATATGTTGAAGTATCAGAATTTCCTCCTTTCTCAGCTAAGGTCTAAAGTGGATGCTTTGGCGGAGGGCTTAGAGTGTAAAGAATTGCAGGATTTAGTGCATGTTTCTGAACAGGTGGGTAAGCACTCTTTGCAATGTGGTTTTGATGCTTTACAGGCTTCTTCTAGGGTGGCTGCCACTGGTTCAGTTATTCGTAGGCACGCCTGGCTTAAGGATCAGAATTTGTCTGAGCATGTTACGTCTAGAATTCTGGATGCCCCTTTACAGTCTGAAGTTTTGTTTGGTCCTCCTGTGGAGTCAGTCTTAAAGAAAATGGAAGACAAGGCTAAGTCTATGCAGACTGTTAAAGATTTTTTGCAGGTACAACCTCCAAAGTTTAGTAGAAATTGGCCTATTAAGGTGTGGACGCATCTTCTTCTGATTCTCAGTCTAGGGGTAGATCTAGGCGTGGTAGGGGCAGAGCTCAGAGTACTTTCAGGCCGAGACAATGGAGTTCGCCTGCTCAATCTGCGGGTGAGGGCAGGGGCCAGTCCTTTCGTAAACAGGCCCAATGACCTACATTTTCAGCTGCCAGATTCTTCTTGCCTGGCAGCTCCTTTGGGAGGAAAGTTGGCTCTTTTCAAGCAAAATTGGCATTTAGTCACCCAGGACAAATGGGTATTGGACATTATAAACCGAGGTTACAAGTTCTATTTCCATACCATGCCTCCTTTCAAAGGCATGCCAGACGTCCCTCCTCGCAAAGGATAGAGGCTCGCAGACAAATTTCTTTACTTCTTCAAATAGGAGCTATACAGCCAGTTCCTCGGTCAGAAGTGGGCCTAGGATTTTATTCTCGCCTGTTTCTAGTTCCAAAGAAAGGGAACACGTGGAGACCAATTTTGGATTTGTCTATCCTCAACACTTACCTGGACATTCCAAAGTTCAAGATGCTGACTTTACAACAACTTTTACCTCTGTTGGGAAAAGATCACTGGATGGTTACTCTGGACCTCAAAGAGGCTTACCTTCATGTTCCTATCAGGCCCAGTTGCAGGAGGTACCTGCGCTGGCTGGAAATTTGCATTATCAGTTCTCTGCATTGCTCTTTGGCTTATCTACTGCGCCCAGAGTGTTCACAAAGGTTCTGGCTCCAGTGATAGCATTTTTCAGACTAAGAGGAATACAGATTTATCCTTATTTGGACGATTGCCTGATTATTGCACAAGAAAAGGACGAACTTCTTCATCATCTACAGTATGTGATGGCAGTGTTAAGATGCCTAGGGTATTCTGTGAACGAAACAAAGTCCAGTCTAGTACCCTCTCAGGACATGTGCTTTCTGTGTGTGAGACTGAATACAGCTTCCCAGATGGCCTTTTTGACCCCGGACAAACAAAGAAGCCTTTCTCTTTATTTCCATCAAATGTCTCTACGGTCCAGGCTGACTGCAAGGACAGTCCTTCAAGCCTTGGGGTTCATGGCATCTTGTATTATGGTGCTTCCCAATGCCAAATTGCATATGAGGAAGCTTCAATGGTATCTCAAAAATGTATGGACACAGCACTGCCAAGATCTAGACACTGTCATTCAGATAATACCTTGCATTCGGAAGGAGTTTTTGTGGTGGGCTCAGGAATGTCACCTAAACAAGGGACTCTCTGTGACCCGGCCAGAGGCGAGTCAGATTCTAACGACAGATACCTCGGACAAGGCTTGGGGAGCACACCTCAATGGAAAATGGGTGCAAAACACGTGGCCTGTCAAACTCCAACATTTGCATATCAACTTGAAGGAAATGTTAGCAGTCCGGTTTGCATTGATGGCTTTCAAAGATTTACTTCACCCAGGGCAGGTGTTGATTCAAACAGACAACACTACTGTCATGTGGTACATCAACAAGCAGGGGGGAACCCATTCTTACCCTCTTTGCAGACAAGCGATGATTCTGTGGGAAACTGCTCTCAATCTACACCTCAATCTTCACGCAAGGTTTCTACCAGGAGCACAGAACTCCTTAGCAGATGTATTGAGCAGACAAATAGTGGATCCTCACGAGTGGAAATTGGATCCTCATGTATTTCAACAGTTGACAGTGTTATGGGGAACTCCAGACATAGATCTGTTCGCTTCTCCACTAAATTACCAGTTGCCAAAGTTTTGCACAAAAATGTTTCATCACACAGCTTGGAAGGTGGACGCCTATCATTCAGTTGGAACAATCTGCATGTATATGCCTTTCCTCCTCTGCCTCTTCTTCCCAAGGTACTCTTGAAGGCCAGACAAGACAAGCCAACCATGATTTTGATAGCACCGGATTGGCCTCGACAACACTGGTACCCACTACTGAGGAGCTTAGTACGAGAACCTCCATGGCCTCTGCCTTTGATTCCGCACCTTTGTCACAAGAGGACAGTCACTTCCTCAATGTCAAGATTCAGTCTCTACATCTAACAGCCTGGCATATTCTGTTTTAGACTCTGGAGGGTCTCAGCTTCCACAACAAGTTTTGAATGTTATTTTGGAGGCCAGGAGGCCTAGTACCAGGAAAGTTTACGCTGATAAATGGAGGAGGTTTTTATTTGGAGCAAAGGAAAGGACTTTGATGTCTCCAAACCTGATTTAAGTGTTGCTCTTCAATATCTTACTGAGTTATTGGACAAGGGTTTGTCTTTCTCCTCAATAAAGGTCCATGCTGCAGCCATTTCTGCTCACTATGATTGTGACCCTCCTTTGTTCTCTCATCCTTGGTTTAAGCAATTTCTTAGAGGGGCAAAGAATATAAGACCCCCACGTAGAGCTCCTACTCCTGCTTGGGATCTCAATTTTGTGTTGGAAAAACTTACTCTACAACCTTTTGAGCCTGCAGCTGCTGCCGAGTTAAAGTATTTGTCATGGAAAACTGCTTTTTTGTTGGCCATTACCTCTGCAAGAAGGGTTTCTGAATTACAGGCCCTCATGGCAGTGGAGCCTTTCCTGATTTTTCATAAGGATAGGGTATCTTTGCGTACTAATCCTTCCTTTATGCCTAAGGTGGTTTCTAGTGTGGCCTTAAATCAAACTATTCATTTGCCTACTTTTTATGCAAACCCCCAAAATAAAGGGGAGAAAATTTTGCATACTTTGGATATTCACAGGCAGTTGCGTTATTATTTGAGCAGAACCAAGGAGTTCAGACAGTCTCAGCAATTGTTTGTTTCTTTTGCTTTGGGTTCACAGGGTAAACCTGTTTCAAAACTGTACTATGTTCTTCATCTCACATTGCTGCAGTCCTTACTTATGGGTAGAATCCCAAAGCAACGGGAAAGGGAGGATGGTAAAAATCATAAAGCATTAGGGGCCGCTAAAATGCCCTGTAAAATTGCAGTGGCAAATCCAGCCCTAGACTTAGAATAAAGAGGAAGGTGGTAATGTTTAGAAAAGGTATGCACTGAACTCCAAGTAGCTGCCTCCAAAATGTCTTTTGTAGCTACCCCCCTTAGAAAGGCCGTAGAAGTAGCAGTAGCCCTAGTGGAATGAGGCCTGATTCCAGCCGGAATCTCCTTACCATGATGGGAATAACAGAAAGAAATACAAAACCCAATCCATTTAGAAATAGTTTGTTTTGTACCTACCATAAATGTAGATGTTCGAAGATCCACATTGCTGCAGTCCAATTTACCCTCCCTCCTTCCCCACTGTAGTTAGACTTGGTGTTATGCTTTAGGTGATGGTTGTTGTTGGGCATGTTTTTGGGAGGTATTCTGTTTTTGGCTGTTGCCTTTCTGGTTTGGCCTTCTGACATCTGGGGCAAGAAAAGACTGAGGATATGACGTCGGTCATGCGCCTTTATACCCTGACGCTCTGATGTCAGATCTAAGCGCCCATGACCGACGTCAGCCTAATACTTTGGTATTCGGGCCGACCGAGGACAGCGGACTACCCATAAGTAAGGACTGCAGCAATGTGGATCTTCGAACATCTACATTTATGGTAGGTACAAAACTGTACTTTTCTACTATTAGAAGAAATTTGGTCAAGTTGTCAGGAATCTTTCCCTACTTTTTTCACTAGGACCGGTAGGATTTTTTTACATCCAGCTGAGCTACCACCAACCCAAACAGATGGGTCCTTGGTTTAATGTATCATCCGAAGGAATGACACACTCAGTGCAATACTCCCTAATGCTGCACTGCATTGTCAGCAGTCTAATCACCTGGAGTGGGAATAGAACCCACAGCTTTCTGGTCTTCCAGTACTGAATGTGTGTGTTAACTGTTGTGCCACTGGCACTACTTTGTTTGCTTTCTTTCTTTCTTTCATTCATTCTCTTTCCATTCCTAGTAACTACAATTTATTTCTAGACCTTTTACCACTTCTTTACTGTTTTATCAGTTTGGCACTGTTGTTGGGAGACGACTCTCAAAGGTTCTTGTTTGATCAAATTGACTAGAACTCTTGAAAACTGATTATTTGTATTGTCTTGTTGAAGTAAAAACATATATTACCTTCACGTACATTTGCTCTGTACAACCAAAATGTTGTGTAATTCATTTTCGTCTTGTGATGTAGAAACCTCTGACTAGGTTTCAAGTATAACTATCCTAACATGGAGTGATCAGGCAGAGTGTGAAGGCTATGACTCCTCACCTCTCTGAATGGAAAGGAGGGAGTGAGTGCACATGTAAAGGATGTACAATATGCAGTGGACACCCCAGTGGAGGTGATGCTTGTCTTGGGGGAGGGGGCTATGGAAGATAACCTCACTTGTGGCACTAGGGGTGTGTAGGTTTATAACAGAGAAAAATTCCAGTCCCAAAGGTGGGTGAGAATACCACTCAAAATGTGTTCATCCCTTACTCCTTGGGGAATGAGCAAGACCATAGGGCACTTATCCTGGGGGAACAAACTGGCAAGTTGAGTGGTTAGATGGGAGGTTTTTGATGGTCAGAGGTAGATGATAGTAACTGGGTAAAAAAAATGTATTGCATATTTTTAGTCTGCTGTAGAAAACTGACAGAGATTTTGAGAGCATACTACGCTTTTTGCATTAAAACTATCTTCTTCCCCCAGAAAAATTCTGCACTATATTAATCAGAGAGATCCATATCTCAAAATCTTAGAGATGATGTTTGTATGTTATCTGTGAGGTTGTCACACAAATTTGATATTGTTAGTGATAAATGAATTCCAGAGTGCCTTCAAAAGATTACTGTAGAAATTTGTATTTTGCCAAGTACTGTTCTCCTTTTTGGTTTGTTACTGTTAAAACTTTTCAGATAGGTCCAGTCCTGTTGGTCAGGGATTTTCATGCTGTTCATTATAAAACTCTTCCTCTATGAAGTCTAAAGGGAATTGCATCATGTTCTTGTCCTTGCTTCTATAGAAGAAGCTACCAGCAATTGCAAGTGTTGAACAAGGATTTCTTTAGTGTTATGCTACTCACTTATTTGTGCTAGCTATACTTTTTATTTTTTACAGTAACAGAGTAAAGAAATTGTAGAATTAAGACTGGAGATGTACTAATACGTTGCTAGTACAGTTGAACAATTCTGAAATAGCGGTAGATAGAAATAGGAGTAGGGGATTTCATGTTTCACACACATTTTTTTTTTAATTTGGATTAATTCAAGGTAGATTGTGAAAGAATTAATTAGGGAAATCATGAATTCTAACTGTAGTGAAATCAGTGCTTTACCCTTATTCTCGCAGTTAAGTATCTCAAGACACTTACATGCTCATACTGGGATTATGGGCCTTATGAACCTAGAACTGAAAATTGTTTAGGGCATTTTTACTGGGTGTGACAGTAGCACATGATTTCAGACTAAACTGGCAGTAGAATCCGCAGGGTCTATTCTGGACATGTCCTGGAGCTTCATCTCCATCATGCCCTGTGTTAATCTAGTTCTGCTCATGCATGAATTCTAGGGCAAATCTTTTCTTTCAATATGGCTGTTTTGTTTCATTGTTCCCTTATTGCAATCCTTTAAGTATGGTTGTTGGTGAAGTTCATTGTAGTCAGTGTTGTAGTACTGATTTGTGGGTCGTCCTGCCTTGCAGATGATTGTGGCTGGCCTGAATACCAGAATCTTTTCACCATCCTCAGATGGTGGACGTTTGTGCAGACTGATGTCTAGATGTCAGGGTATTAAATGGTCAATCAGCCAACAGTTCTTTCTTGCTGTGTAGCTTGATAAATAAATAGTTGTCTTTCTTGTGGGAAGCAGATTTCTCAACAATGATTTTCATTTGCATTGCTTGTTTTGTCTAGGCCAGCAGCACAATGTTACTAATTGCCGGTATAGTGCGAGGTTTAATTTAGACACTACAAAGTCCAGTGGCTCACCGACGAAGTTAACTCACAGCAGTTACAAACGGCAGGTTTAAAAACGCAACTTTAATGACCAGGCAAAAAAACAACAAAAAGACTAAGCATTGAAGAATGCTTTCGCCAAACACATAGGCATCATCAGAGTCTTGGTTTACAAAGGAACACCATTGTGTGCACTGTTATATATATCCCCCAACACACTCCAATAGGATACAGCAAACCCCTCCCACCCTTCAATTTAAAAATACAAACAACAAACACTTCTTAATTTAAAAACCATCCTTACATCACATTTCATAAAAATAATAAATATAAATATTAAACCTCCATTTTATTCCACTCTTTTGTCAATTTTCAAGTACTAAAAACCACATGTCACAAATAATGTTCTAGACATTAAAAAACATTTTAATTTATTAATAACCTAATGTATTTTTATTTTTGTTTTTATTATTATTTCTATACATAGTTAATATAAAAATATATATAAATATTATATATATTATATGCACAATATTATGGGTAGTACTTTAAATAAACTTCATCATTTTGTCAATTGGTTAGAAACAGAAACCTATAACTTTTGAGATCTAAGCCTTAAAATTGGTTTAATGGAGATGTAGTCGTTGAGCCCTGGTGGCCTACAGGCATCCAACCTGATCTGCCACTCAGTTTCAAGGGCACCCACCATGTTGTCAATGTCACCCCCATCACCTGAGTCAATCACACGACCAATGATAAAAAATAAAAACTTTTTGAAAGTGTTACATTTAGTAGTGTGTATATAAAGTGCATTGTGCAGGTCCCTTTTCTTAATTGACCTGAGATGTTCCGAAATTCGGTCCCGCAACCTCCTAATGGTTTTACCCACATAATAGGAGTTACAGGAGGAACAACATGCAAGATATACTATGTTTTTGGTGCAACAATTGCACTGTCCCGGACACTTGATGGAATATTTGTATCCATCTACACATACACATGAACCCTCATAAATAAACCTACACATCCTACAAAAACCACATTTCTTCATATTTGACCTATAATTTCTTGGTCCACTTTTTTCAAGGATATCCTTCATGTTCTCACCTCTACTATAGACCACATAAGGACTTTTCCCTAGTATCTTTTTGACCTCCTCACTTAAGGAAAAATTCCAGACTTCTTTCACCATCCTTACAATAGCTGGTGACATCTCACTAAATATAACAGTGCACACAATGGTGTTCCTTTGTAAACCAAGACTCTGATGATGCCTATGTGTTTGGCGAAAGCATTCTTCAATGCTTAGTCTTTTTGTTGTTTTTTTGCCTGGTCATTAAAGTTGCGTTTTTAAACCTGCCGTTTGTAACTGCTGTGAGTTAACTTCGTCGGTGAGCCACTGGACTTTGTGGTGTCAACAGTTTTTTATCGGTCTCTGCCCTGGTGGGTGTTTGTGCTGTCTACTTTTTTTGTGTGCTGACGAACCACTAGTACAGGAGCTGTTTCCGGCGACCTTGCGGACAAACATGCAGGTTATTTTAAAAGAATTAGCAGTGGTGGTGAACAAATTGATTCAAGCCTACGAGGTTGAATCGGGTAATGGAGTTGCTAGCAGTGGCGGAGTCAATAGGGGAGAGAGTTCGACGGAACCGGTTAGTCCAACCGATTCGGAAGTACAATGCTTTACTCTGCACTCCCCGATTGGGAGTATTCCGTGTGCTCAACCAACTAGAGGGAGGACTTATGCCAGAGCGACTGGTTCCCAAGGGGGGAACCTACAAGGGGGAACTGATGATGGTGGTGTTTTAAAGGCGAACGAGGTAAACGACGAATTCAATATTTCTTCTTGGTTTAATGAACCCTCCATTCCGGAGATTTGTGGCAGGAACCGAACGGTGGATGTGAAACCATGTTTAAGGGAACAGATTGTGAACTATGAGAAGTTGTGTAAAAAGTATCGGGCCATCCAGTTGGATTCAAAGTTTTTATGTGACTCTAGGGGTTTGAAACAGGTTCCGAAGGGGCTTCGGGTCTGGAAGCGACCGATGGGTGTGGAGGAAGGATCGGCGGCCTACAAGGAACTTGTGAGCTTGTTTGATCGGACAGGCTTGGAAATGTTGGACATTATTTTGAAGAACAATGAACTTAAGCTAAGTGTAATTAAAAGTGAAATTAAACTGTTATACATGAGTATCACTACAGATTTAATGTTTGAGCAGTATAAAAACAATTTTGATAAGACAATTAAAAACATTGAAATGTATGTGATTAAAAGCTCTGAGATAAAAGAAAGGAAGCTTAAAAGGGATAGTGATGATTACAAATTTAAATGTGCATATCCACCGGGAGTGAAACATAGGGGGTTTGGGTTCAATACCAGTGAGGAAAGTGAACCTATGGTTGAAGTAAACAATGTGACTTGTGTTTATAATGATGTCAACAATTTTGTTGAAAGTCCTGTTAGGTTCAATGATTTTTTAGTAATGGAGGAGCAGCCCCGTCGGTCAGAGAGGCTGCGCAACAGAGAGACACATCTGAGGGAACACCAAGACAGTTACAGTGGGAGAAGCAACAGGAGAGGGAGGTATTAGTGGAGGTTGAGAGTTTGGGAAATGATTTTAATGTTGAAGTGGAAACAACTGTAATGGGTAGTTCTGTTGAAACAAGGCCATGTGGAATGGTTAGTAACAAACAAAGTAGTGTGAATAATTGTGCAAATTCTGTTAAAAACAAAAGTTTGATTGAGGACAACAATGTTAATTTAGGCACTTGTAACATGGAAGTGACAAACAGTGTTGTAAAAAAACAAATGTGGTGTGGCCTATTTTGTGACACGGATGATGAGTCTGATAAAGATTCATGTGGGGTAAACACTGTGTTTGAAAATGGTGACAACAATGATTATGTCATTAAAGAAGGTAGCAATTTCAAAATTCTGCGTAAGAATGATTATTGCATTTATAACTACACTAGTTTAAATGTTAATGATGACTATTTTGATTTATTTTCGAAAGGAGTGAAATTTGTTCCAAAGTTTAGACCGGACACTGTGAAAACATTGGTGGAAATAAAAATGTTTGCTAGACAGATGCATTTGAAAATGTACTTTGCAGGGAAAGGGAAGTGTGATGCAAGCCAGGTTGGCTGTATCAGTAAAGATACTACCCAATTAAAAAGGAAAAGTGTTTTTATGCCACCACTACACAAGGATGTGTTAAGTTTTGAAAAGATAGTGGAGGCTCACCTGAGAGAGATGTTAAGAAATGGTGGTATGTTAGATGACAATTTAACAAAGAAAGAAAGAGAATTATTGCAAATGTTGAAAAAATCTGGTGCATATAGATTTATGAAGCCCGACAAGGGAGGGGGTACTGTTATAACGACTAATATTGATTACATTTCTGACATTACTTCGTTATTAAATAGGGACGAAACCTATAAAATTGTTTCACGGAATGAGATTAACAGGGCCTACATGAAGATCGATGTGTTTCTGCGTGATGCACTTTGTCAAGGTTCAATAAATGAAAGTGAACATAATTTTTTGTTGGTTAAGTTTCCAAAAATACCGAAATTATTTGGAATACCCAAGACCCACAAGGGTGTTGAGCATTTAGAATATAGGCCCATTGTCAGTGCAAGGGGATCTAAAACAGAACCCATTGCTGCCTTTATAGACACTTCATTGAAAACTATGTTTGATGGGGTAGATCATATCATAAAAGATTCATGGCACTGTTTGAAAAGGTTTAAGGAGTTAGGTTGTGTTGTAGAAGATTTTGGTTTTTTGACCATTGATGTGGTTAATTTGTTCTCGGTCATCCCACAAGAACAAGGCCTTGAGTTATTTTCTGAAGCTATAGTGCAAAGTGGATTGTTTGGTGGGCAGAAAACTAACTTTTTAACAGACATGATGGAAGTTGTGTTAAGGAACAATTTTCTGAATTTTGAAGGTGACCTTTTTCAGCAGGTGTCAGGGGTAGCAATGGGGCCAAGTGTGCCCCTTATTTGCAAATGCGGTCTTATTGACCTGGGAGAGGGAACACATTTTTGCGTCCAAAAACCATTTGGAAAGAATATTGATGTACAATAGGTTTTTGGACGACATATTGATTCTTTGGAAGGGTGATCAAAATTCAGCAAAAGAGTTTGTAGACTATCTGGGAAAAACTACTGACTTTTTGAACTTCACTTTTACATGGAAGAAGGAGAGTATTTCCTATTTGGACTTGTTGATTTGTAAGGGTGAAGGGGGTTTCAGGAGTAACATCTATAGAAAAGAGAACTATTCTAATTCCCTATTGCATTTCAACAGTAATCACCCATTTCATCAACGGAAAGGTTTAATCAAAGCTCAAATGGTTAGGACGTCCAGATTAGTTAGTCAAGATGATGAATACAGAGAGGAAATGTTTAAACTAATTGGGATGTTTATTGATAGGGGGTACCCTTTAAAACTATTATTAAGTGTTAAAAGGGATATAAACAGGAGGAGAAATGACAAATATGCCCCAATTCTTAAAGGTGGATTAAACATTAGGGAAATGATAGAGAGGAGTGAAGAAGAACAGAACAGTAGTTTACGGTTGGTGGTGAAATTTAGTGAGATGTCACCAGCTATTGTAAGGATGGTGAAAGAAGTCTGGAATTTTTCCTTAAGTGAGGAGGTTAAAAAGATACTAGGGAAAAGTCCTTATGTGGTCTATAGTAGAGGTGAGAACATGAAGGATATCCTTGAAAAAAGTGGACCAAGAAATTATAGGTCAAATATGAAGAAATGTGGTTTTTGTAGGATGTGTAGGTTTATTTATGAGGGTTCATGTGTATGTGTAGATGGATACAAATATTCCATCAAGTGTCCGGGACAGTGCAATTGTTGCACCAAAACATAGTATATCTTGCATGTTGTTCCTCCTGTAACTCCTATTATGTGGGTAAAACCATTAGGAGGTTGCGGGACCGAATTTCGGAACATCTCAGGTCAATTAAGAAAAGGGACCTGCACAATGCACTTTATATACACACTACTAAATGTAACACTTTCAAAAAGTTTTTATTTTTATCATTGGTGGTGATTGACTCAGGTGATGGGGGTGACATTGACAACATGGTGGGTGCCCTTGAAACTGAGTGGCAGATCAGGTTGGATGCCTGTAGGCCACCAGGGCTCAACGACTACATCTCCATTAAACCAATTTTAAGGCTTAGATCTCAAAAGTTATAGGTTTCTGTTTCTAACCAATTGACAAAATGATGAAGTTTATTTAAAGTACTACCCATAATATTGTGCATATAATATATATAATATTTATATATATTTTTATATTAACTATGTATAGAAATAATAATAAAAACAAAAATAAAAATACATTAGGTTATTAATAAATTAAAATGTTTTTTAATGTCTAGAACATTATTTGTGACATTATGTGGTTTTTAGTACTTGAAAATTGACAAAAGAGTGGAATAAAATGGAGGTTTAATATTTATATTTATTATTTTTATGAAATGTGATGTAAGGATGGTTTTTAAATTAAGAAGTGTTTGTTGTTTGTATTTTTAAATTGAAGGGTGGGAGGGGTTTGCTGTATCCTATTGGAGTGTGTTGGGGGATATATATAACAGTGCACACAATGGTGTTCCTTTGTAAACCAAGACTCTGATGATGCCTATGTGTTTGGCGAAAGCATTCTTCAATGCTTAGTCTTTTTGTTGTTTTTTGCCTGGTTATTAAAGTTGCGTTTTTAAACCTGCCGTTTGTAACTGCTGTGAGTCAACTTCGTCGGTGAGCCACTGGACTTTGTGGTGTCAACAGTTTTTTATCGGTCTCTGCCCTGGTGGGTGTTTGTGCTGTCTACTTAATTTAGACACTGTTAAGCATAGAGCCAAGTCCCTTCATTTGCACATGGAGTCAAGTAAGGATACTAGTAATGCAGACCCATCACCACCTCTGTGCCCACTAGTTCCCAGGCTCTACTTCTGAAAAAGTTTAAGGATAAATTTCTGAAGGAGAGGGATGCCAGGTATTCCAGGGAAATTTAGTTGTCCAGGCCTTTGACCATGATGGATGTTGCTGACACAATTGAGGAGTCTTTGCAGCCCACTAGTCCAGTGCCTTCTAGACTGGTGTCTTCTGGTGCAACCCCTCCAAAGGTTGTCCCAGCTAATGCCCCTAGTTCTCAGTCACACCAGGCCAACTTTAGTTGTCCAAAGACTTAGGCTTCTGATGCCAGTGTGCTGTTGATCAAGGTTGAGGATGATATACCTTTGTTTATTGTTATGGAGGAGTGTCCAGGAACTGGATTGAGGTAGCGGCTGCCAACCCTCAACCTGAGACTTCAGTTCCCCTAATCCCTAGATGTCCAAACTTAAAAAGCTTTCAGGTTTGTCCCAGCAATCTTTGTCTCAGCCCATTGCTTCTTCTTCCCAGGTCTCTTCTTAGGATCTGGTCAGGCTGGCCCAAGACTTCCTGTCAGGAAAACCTGGAAGCCTACTCTGCAAAAGGATCCTGTGCCAGGAACTTAGCCTGGGAAAAGGAGAAAGGGGCACTCCCCAACCCCCAGTGTGGTACAGATTACTCAGAATCAAAGATGAGGAGGAATTGGCATATTTTGAGCATCTTTTCCCATAGACTTTTGAAGATTCTGATTCTGATGACATCTTATCCTCAGCCCCCACCCTCTGTGGATTTATCTTTTGGTGCCAGCCTTCACATGATGAAGAAAGTATTCATTAGTGAGTTTAGGGCATTCTGTAAGGCTCATACTCATTATAGAAAGCTTTTGAACCTCCCCCCCAACACCTTTGGCAGACACCCCCCCCCCCGCTCTTGGAAAGCCAGATCACTTCTGTAGGGTGCTAGAATCTCATAAACACCTTTACAAAAAGTTATGTATACAGAATCCACTAAGTGAGCTTTGGGTCATGTATACAAGAACCTCTTATCAAGTAACAGAGAAAGCCGATTGCTGTACTGACTTGATAAAGACTTGCACTTTGTACCTTGAATCATTACAGCAACAGATTTAATCCAAGGCAGAGGGGGTACAAGACAAGAGCCTTCAGAGGAGCATAGGGGACTTGTATAATGACTCTTCAGGTGTCCTTACACTCACTCAAATGTGGCTGTGATGCTGTTGATGCATCATGCAGGAGAGCTGCTGCAGGGTCAGTTACACAGAAACATGTCAAGATGCGAACCCAACCCCTCTCTCTGAACATGTAAAAGCCAAGCTCCTTGACTCCTCTTTGGACAAGGGCTTCTTTTGTGGACTCCAGTTTGAGAAAGTATGTGATAAACTGGATTAGAAAGGAAAATGATTGATAATCTGTCAAGGAAATTCTACATGTCGCCCACTCCTAAGTACAACTGGAACTACTCTTCCAAATCTTGTCCCTTTGCACCCACCCAAGCTTGAGAAGACCCAGGTGCTGTTATCTGCTATAGTTAGATCCCTATATATTGTTTTAGCGCACACATATTTTCCTGCATGGGGTGTTTTAACTGACAGCTTGCAGTAATTATAGTACAAATCAATGACCAGCATTTGACACTACAGGAATATTTTCCAGAAATACAGCTTCAAGTCGAGGAGAGTTCCATTCAGGTCATTTTCACTCCCTGCACATATTTTGTAATGCTCTTCTGCTTTTTGTGTTATTGTTCTCAAATTGTGTACTTTGAACTGGAAGGATATCATTGGACAGGGTGGATACTACCACAGTGTGAGCCGCAAATTCTGACTGATAGTTTAGAGATCTCTAAAAAAATAAAAATAAATAAATAATGAAATGTTCTTTTACTGAAGCCCTCTCCCCACTGTCCCTCGTGACTCATAGACTGATGTGAATATTTGATCATGCTAGATGTTAGAGCTTCATACTTCTTATTATGAAAAAAAAAATCTAACAACACTAACAGATTAGTTAGTATCCTGGGTTAATGCTCATGTTTTCTCTGTAAGGGTGCAGGATTTGAAACCTTTTCCCTCCTTTCATGTTACCTGCTTTTTTTGTACAGACGTGGGAAATATTTTAAAGTTTCCGAAGTGTCTAGTGGAGGCGCAGAGAACCAATACAGCATGAGGTGGGAGGTACAGGGTTTGATGCAACTCTCCCCCAGAATGCCTCATTGGCATCTACCATTGCCACTGCCAAAAGAGCCCACCATGATGCTACACGGCTTCATGCTAAAGTACTATGGAAGGACTGTCTGAATCAGAAAAAGGGTACCATGAGGTATATACCTTGTGGTAACTTTTCTGACCTGACCTCAGTGTGTTACTAGTCAAGGTATACAGTGTTGGACTAGTATGATTTTGTTGATGGGTACATTGATTACTGTATATTCAGTAAAGCATCAATAATATACCAACATTTCTTAAAGGTAATTATGTAAGGCAGAATAAATGTATGTTTGGTATTTTTTCTCTCCAGCTTTGCTTGGGATTTAGATGAATTCTTGTGAATGCCGCATAGGAAAGGATGAGACTGCATTTCCACATTTAAACGTTTCTGCTTCCTGTAGCTGACACAGGGTAATGTTTACTGTATGTACACAAACTCTTCTTGGAGAGATTTCAAGCTTTATTTTCTGTTTTCATCTTCCAGAGAAGTCTGGAAAAAGAGTTTTGTATGCAGGAGACATTTAAAACATAGAGAAGGGTTTAATGGATATGAGAAGGGTTTAATGGATATGAGCAAATTCCGAGACATGTACCAGTTTTAGTAAGTAAACAGAAAGACATCTTCAAACATTGCATCCTTAGGTGATCATGATCTTAGTATGGCAGGTGTTATGTAGAACTGTTAAAGTCCAATCATTTTATTGTCTTTGTTGGGATGTTAACTGCCTTGTAATCACTTCTTCATGTTTAGAAAGCTAACCAGGCAGTATGCAGTATTCTTAGGATTATTCTATAGTGATATACGGTAAGTTTCATTGTAAATGTAAATCTGTGAAAGAAAATTATCATTTTTGCTGTTATATATTCCCCTGAATGTTGCTGTGTAAGCTTTTATTTCATGTGCCATAATTTTTTTTTTCAAATTTAATTTATAGCATGAATATAAACAACTGGAAACTAAAAAGAGACAGCAGGAAATAATTCTACGAAGAAAGACAGAAGAGGTAAGAAAAACTTAAATGAAGTTGGATTTTTGAGTGACACATGTTTAAGAGGAAATATCTGTACCACTGGTCTTGCAGCATTTTTTGTATGGTTCCAGTTTCTGGGTTTTGTAAGCACAAACACAACAGAAATTCTATTTATATTCTGGCATATTGATGAGCATGTAAAACACAAACCTTTAACATTATAACCACATCTGGAATAAGAAGAGATATAATTGAAGCTTTGTCTGGTTTATTTCACCCAGTAGTAACTTTGAACATACAGAATTATGATCAGTTTGCTGATCATAACCTGTTTATTATGTGTTTTCGACATGGATGCCAAGCTCTCCAGGTGAATCCTTTACATTCTTCCTCAACGTATGGGTTCAAGGATCCAACTCGGCCACATATTCCAGACTTTGGGTCCAGCTCTTGAGCTCTTCTCTCTACCCATAATGCACTACTCCATCCCCAATACCTCAGATCTCGTTTGCTGCCACTGCAAACAGATGCAGGTACATACAACATCCAGGACCGTTCTTTCTCCTTCTGTGACCCATCCTGTGTGTTTGGAGTCCCAGGATCTGAAATCCCTGAGAGGTCTGGTGTTGGTGCCAACGAAAGCTTCTTCTTTGACTCCCAACTATATCCTTGACTAGTTCTGCTCTGACTCTCTCTGATCAGAATGGGATCAGGAGCTGAAGTGTTGGCACTGGATCTGAGGTGATAGGTTCAGCTCTGATTTTGTCAGATCTTTTTCATTCACTCACAGCCTTGGCCCTGGACAGTTTGGCTCTGGTTCCACACTCAAAGTGAGGATCCTAGAGTGGATGAGACTTACCTTTGTAAGGAGTTTCAGCTCTGAGAGAGCGGGTCGAAGCTTCTCTGGGTTCATCAGCTTTTCAGGTGGTCGAAAGGGGTTTTTCCTCTCTCCAGAGAACCACCTTCTCATTTTTTGGATCCTATCCATTTTCTCTCATCAGTTCCGAGCTCTGAGTCGATCAGACCTACTCCACAGGGACAGCCAGTTCTAATAAGTGTCCAACTGGTTCCTGTAGAGGAACCTCTCTTCTCTTAAAACACCTCACCTGACCATCCCACAGGGGAGGTGCATAGGAAGAGAACATGCAAAAGTAGACACATTGACATCCAATGCAGTCACTCGTGGAGGATACCGATTTTGATGGAGAAGGTTCCCCCAGATCACCATCAGATGACATCTCCTTTGGAGATGATTTAGAAATCCTAAAACAAAAAGGTAGTTGGCCTTCCCAAACCCCCTCACCAGAAGAATCTGTATTTTTGGAAGCTTTTGGTTTTGACATGTCTAGGGTCCCCCCCACCCACCGAAGGATGAACTTATTGATTTGCTTTCCCGCTGGGCTTGGAAGGAATTGGATGCTGTCGAACTGATCCCGAAAAGACCTTATAAATTTTTAACCTCACGAATACACAGACCCCAGTAGAGCAAAGGATTCCCAGTTGATGTGATGGTGGTGACAGTTTTAAAAGGAACATCCTCCCAACTGGACACTCTTTTATCCACATCAAACAGTTCCATGAGGTTGATATCTCACACAGTAGAAGGAACCTCAAGAGCAGTTGGTTCAGGCATTGCCCTAAGGGACATGCCTGGATGTGGCTACGTGACTTTGTGGAGCCTTTTAAGATGTCCTTTATTAATGCCCCATTCAGTGACACTTCCTTGTTTTGGCTGTCTGTAAAAGAGATGCTTACCCATAGCGCACTAGATGGGAAGACTCTATCTGCCATAGGAATCAAGTTTTCTACTCCTCAGTGAACCTTTACCAGGAATCAGAGAGGTGGTAAAAAGATGTGGTTCTGGAAATCTCAGGGACCTTTCAAAGACCTGTAAGGTGATAATTCCTCCAGAAGCAGAGGAGGATGAGGAAATTAAAATGGAATACATCTCCCTAGAGGCAGAGGAGGCCCACAGAATCAGGGTTTCAGAGATTCGTTTACAGACAGACCCTTCCATTGCTCCTGAAGTGCTGCCCAGCTATCCAGTTGGGGGACGATTGTCCTTGCACCCAGATGCCTGGACAAATATGACACAAGATTCATAGGTGCTAAGAATAATATCCAGAGATTATTACATACCATTTTTCCTACTCCCTCCCTTTAAAAGAAAGTAGCTTCCTGACGTTCCACCCAGTCAAAGGAAGGTAGCAGCACAAGAAATCTGAAAGTTGCTAGAAAAAAGAGTTATCCAATCAGACCAAATAGGTTTCAGAACTTATTCACAAATGTTCATCGTGCATACAGCTGCAGTAATCACAGATGGGTTTTCAGCCGTCAGGCAGTCCCTCGGTCGGCCGAATTCCAAAGTCTTGGTCCGGCGTCGGTTGTCGTCGCTTACTCTTCTGACGTCAGTAAGGCCAGAGTATATAAGACACAGCCGACGCCATGTTCTTCAGTCTTTTTTGCCGCGCGGTGCCCGAAGCAGAAGCAGTTCGCAAGTGCCGGTCGGCCAGCTCCTGAATTACGAAAAAATTGGAACAAAGTCTTCTTTAAAGCTAAGTACCCCGTTGGGGAAACTTTTCTTGCCTCAGACCGATGTCAGAAAAAGTTAATAATTGTATTTCTTGTGGGAAGCAAGTACCGCATAAGGATTTCCATTCCCTTTGCGTACCTTGTTTGGGCCCAGACCACGACGTCTTGGGCTGTCGCTTTTGCGCTACCTTCAATAAACGCACTATCAAGCATCGGGCGGAGTTCGCCCAACACTACTTTGGTAAAGCTTTTGATTATAAAATGTCGTCGGACACTCCGACTACCGTTTTGTCCAAAAAACGCAAGGAAAAGGACCGACACATGAGACCCGCGGTCTCCGCCGACACCACGCCAAAACAGGCTACACGTGGTCCGGTTCTCAGCGAGACGCCTTTGCAGTCCCTGACTACCAACGACACTCCTTTGGCGGTGTCCTCTGTACCCGTGACCGCTGGGTTCTCGGCCCTTTCCCAGACTACAACCGAGGCCCCTGCTAATGTCGAGCCTACTAATGTGGACAGGTCCACCTCCACCCATGGTGTATTTAGGCCCTCATCTTCGTTTTCAATAAAGGCTTTTACTAAATCCAAGGCAGCCAGGCATCACACGAGGCCTGTGGCACAGGGCCCATCTCCTGGATCCATGCCTAAGAAACAGATGCTTAAAATGGCTGAGGATTTAATTACTCTTATCAGAGGTTCTCAGCCCCCTCCTGACAAGAGACCCAGAGTGGAGGAAGAATCTCCCTCTTCTGATCAGGGATCCATTTTATCAGAACATTCTGATGCAGAGGAACACTCTTACTCCCCTTTTGAGGATTCGGATGCAGAACAGTCCATTCCTTCTGTATCCCCTCCTGAGGATTTTTCTTTTGGGGAAACCTTGCACACTTTGAGGGAACACTTCCATTGGAAAGGCCAAGACTTTTCAGATTCCAAGAAAAGACTTAGGAATTTCTTTGGTTACCTCAGCACAGACCTCTGGCTATACCCCTGTTTTGGATGTACTGGATGATGTCTATTCGGAGGCTTGCCTTAACCCTGATTCTCTGCCTCCTGCACCAGTAAAACCTGATAGGTATTACAGAGTACCCAGCTCTCACCAATTTCTCTACAAAGGCCATAATGCTGACCCTGAAACCATTTCACAAGGCCCCAAGGGATTAAAGGCCTCCACTGCCAAGAATCCACTCCTGCAGAAAGGGAATCCAGATCTCTAGAAAGGTGGGGTAAAAAGGTATATACCTTGGCCACCCTAGCCATGAGGGCCTTAAACTGTCAGTTTCATATGATTAAATATCAACAGTACCTGTTATCACAATTAAGGAACAAAATGTCTCAACCTGAACAACCAGATTTAAAAGAGTTACAGGATATGATGCATAGTGCGGAGCAAGTGGGTAAACACACCTTACAATGTGGTTATGATGCCCTAGAGGCTTCCAGTAGAGCGGCTGCTACAGGATCAGTCATTCGCAGACATGCCTGGCTTAGGGAACAAAATTTACCTGATCATGTGAAAGCTAAACTTCTTGATGCTCCTTTACAAAAGGATGTACTATTTGGTACTAATGCTGAGGAGATACTATGGAAAATGGAAGAAAAAGCCAAATCTATGCAAACTGTCAAGGCTTTCTTACAGGTCCAACCACCACGTTTTAGCAGAAATTGGCCTTCAAAAAACTGGTCCTTTCCAGCCACTGACAAAGCCCCAAAGAGGTAGATACAGACACACAAGGGGCAGAGGGCAATCACAAGGATCATATAGAGGCAGACAATGGCAATCTCCAGCACCAAGAGGTGGTGAAGACCGTGCACAACAATACAGGAAGCAAACCCAATGACTCCCTCATTTCCATGCCAAGCAAGTCTCAGCTGGCAGCACCTTTGGGAGGGAAACTAGCATTATTTGCAAGCAATTGGCATATTGTCACAGCAGACAAATGGATACTGGACATTATAAACAGAGGCTACAAATTTCAATTTCACACTCTTCCAAAAATGAGAGGCATGCCAAACCTGCCACAAAATCAAAGGGCAGAGGCACAACTGCAAATTTCAAAGCTCCTAAACATGAGAGCTATATAAAACGGTACCTACACACCAACAAGGTCAAGGTTTTTATTCAAGACTTTTTCTGGTACCAAGAAAAGGAACCGACTGGAGACCCATTTTGGACTTATCCATCCTAAACACATTCCTACTCGTACCAAAATTCAAGATGCTCACATTACAGCAACTTCTTCCCATGCTGGGCAAGGAGTTTTGGCTGGTAACATTGGACCTCAAGGAGGCATACCTGCATGTCCCAATCAGACAAAGCTGCAGAAGATACCTCAGATTTCTTGCAGGTTCAATCCACTATCAATTCTCTGCATTGCCCTTTGGCTTATCTACTGCACCCAGAGTATTCACAAAGTGCCTGGCATCAGTGATTGCCTACTGCAGACTTCAAGGGATACAAATTTACCCTTATCTGGACGACTGCCTGATCCAAGCCGACAGCAAACGCATACTATTGGAACATCTGGCATGTGTGACACGGTTACTGCTTTCTCTGGGATATACCATCAACAAGGAGAAATCAAGGCTAACACCATCTCAGAAAATAACCTTCCTGGGTGCCAACTTGGACACAAACACCCAGATGGCATATCTTACGCCAGAAAAACAAGGGCAACTATCTCAGTACTTCGAAACACTAGCAAAAGTACCAGGCTTACTGCAAGGAAAATCCTGCAGGCTCTGGGATTCATGGCATCTTGCATTCTTCTAATCCCATGTGCAAAGCTGCATATGAGGAAACTTCAATGGTACCTAAAAAATCTATGGTCTCAACACAGTCACAGTTTGGAAGCAATTATACCAATAATTCCATGTTTGCAAAAGGAATTTCTATGGTGGGCCCAAGCATGTCAAGTAAGCACAGGCCTTCCATTCTGCAAGCCTCAAGCAAAACAAGTCATAACCACAGACACCTCAGATTACGCCTGGGGGGCGCACATGAAGGACAGGTGCATTCAGGGCAGATGGTCCCAAAAGGAAAAGCACCTTCACATCAATCAAAAAGAAATGCTAGCAGTAATAAATGCAATTACAACTTTCAAGGACTTCCTGCATCCAGGACAATTACTGATAAGAACAGACAACACCACAGTAATGTGGTACATAAACAAACAAGGAGGAACACATTCATACCCCTTGTGCAGACTAGCCATGACTCTTTGGAACTTGGCTCTGGAAAGACAAATCGAACTTCAAGCACAGTACTTGCCAGGACTGGAAAACACACTGGCAGACACTCTAAGCAGAAATATGACAGATCCACACGAATGGAAGTTACATCTTCAGGTGTTTACAGAGATAATCCAAGCGTGGGGGAGGCCAGACATAGATCTTTTTGCCTCCCACAGGAACCATCAACTGAAAAAGTTTTGTTCAAGGACCTTTCATCCAAAGGCCTGGAAAGTGGACGCCCTTTCATTCAGTTGGACAGCATGGACAGTTTATGCATTCCCACCTCTGCCCCTTCTGCACAAGGTGCTTTTGAAAGCAAGAACAGACAAACCGAGGATGATACTGATTGCTCCAGATTGGCCAAGGCAACACTGGTATCCACTCCTGATGAGCCTAACACATACTCCTCCCTGGTCCCTGCCTCTAATGCCTCTTCTACTGACTCAGAACAGCTACAAAACTCTTCACAGTCAGCTGAAAACACTCAACCTTGCTGCATGGAAAATTCCTTGACACCACAACAGTCCCTACTCTCCAAGGAGGTGCAGGATGTCATTTTGGAGGCCAGAAGACCATCTACTAGAAAAGCTTACTCCGCAAAATGGAAGCGGTTTTGCTGTTGGAATGAGAAAAGAGGCCAGGACCCTAGAAAATTGAACTTGTCTCAGGTTTTACAGTACCTAGCGGAACTGCTGAACAGTGGACTTTCTTTTTCTTCTATAAAAATACATGCCTCAGCCATTTCTGCTGAATTCAACACGGATCCTTCTTTATTCTCTCACCCACTCTTACGACAGTTCCTCAGAGGGGCTAAAATATAAGACCTCCAAGGAAGCAACCAATACCAGCCTGGGACCTTAATTACATACTAGAAAATTTAACATTGCCTCCCTTTGAACCTGCTGCCTCAACAGATCTGCAACATTTGTCCTGGAAAACAGCTTTCCTTCTGGCCATCACTTCAGCTCGTAGGGTTTCTGAACTACAGGCCCTCATGGCGGTGCAGCCCTTCCTCATCTTCCATCAGGACAGGGTTTCCCTTCGTACCAACCCATCTTTTATGCCAAAAGTGGTATCCAGGGTAGCCTTAAATCAAGCCATACACCTACCTACCTTTTATCCTAACCCTCAAAACAAAGGGGAGAGGCTGCTTCACTCTTTAGACATCCATAGGCAGCTATGTTATTATTTGGACAGAACAAAGTCCTTCAGGAAATCAGAACAACTTTTTGTGTCCTATGTCAGAGGGGCTCAAGGGAAACCAGTTACCAAACAGACCATTTCCAAGTGGATTGGCCACTGCATACGGTTTTGTTATTCCTATCATGGGAAATCTGTCCCTACTGGTATCAGATCGCACTCCACCAGGGCCACAGCCACCTCTACAGCCTTCCTCAGAGGTGTTCCTACTAAGGAAATTTTGGAGGCAGCCACTTGGAGTTCTGTACATACCTTCACAAAACACTACCACCTGCCCTTATATTCCAGAACAAGAGCAGGCTTTGCCACTGCTGTTTTGCAGGGCATTCTGGCTCAACCCAGTTCCTCATAGTACCTACCACCCTATGCATTGCTTTGGGACTCTACCCATCTGTGATTACTGCAGCTGTATGCACGATGAACATAGTACAGTTTTGTACCTACCATAAATGTAGATGTTCGAGTGCTAATACAGCTGCAGTACAGGTTTCCTCCCTCCTTCCCCACTTGGTAAAGGCATGGGGCCTAACAACCTCTTCATACCACCTGACTGGGTTATCCTGCTATGTTTTATTTGCTTGCTTACACTGATTTTGCATTACATTGCATTGCTTGCATATGTAGATAAGCCTTATTTATGTATTGCCTTCCTTTTGGGGGCACCTGACATCTGGGGCAAGAAAGACTGAAGAACATGGCGTCGGCTGTGTCTTATATACTCTGGCCTTACTGACGTCAGAAGAGTAAGCGACGACAACCGACGCCGGACCAAGACTTTGGAATTCGGCCGACCGAGGGACCGCCTGACGGCTGAAAACCCATCTGTGATTACTGCAGCTGTATTAGCACTCGAACATCTACATTTATGGTAGGTACAAAACTGTACTTTCTTTTTAGTGCCCAGGAAAACCGGGAAGTCAGACACATTTTGGATCTAAGCAGTTTGAATCAGTACATGAAGAATTCAAAGTTCTGAATGGTCATCCTACCCTTTCTTCACAAGAACAATTGTATGTACTCTATAGATCTTCAGGATGCATACTGTCATATCAAAATAGACAGACACCCTGAAGGCACTTATGCTTTCAGCTGGGAGCCAGTCATTACCACTTCAAAATGGACTCAACACAGCCCTCAGGGTGTTTACCAAATGTATGGCAGTGGTGGCAGCTCACTTGAAACTAAAAGGACTCAAGTGTTTCCATAGCTAGATGACTGGTCCTCACTTCCCCTTCCAAGCATCTCCTTCTGCATGCCAGGGACTATTTGCTCTAGATTTGCAAGTTGTTGGGTATAACAATAAACCACGTCATGCCAAACGTAACACCAGTCCAGAGCCTGAAGTTCATTGGTACACTTCTGTGTATGACAACAGAGGTAGCATCTCTACCTCCTCATCGCATTTCCACTATCAGAAATCAGTTTCATCTTCTGCTTTCCCATCCATCTCCTTCAGCATGATCAGTACTTCAAGCACTATGTTCTATGGCCACAGCCATTGTATTACTTCCTTTGGCACATTTCATTCTGCGTGTTCTCCAGTGCAGTCTAGTTGTCCAATGGTTCATTCTGCATGAACCCCTATCTTTTCCAGTCAAGCTTACTCCAATTTGCAAATGACACATCCATTGGTGGATCCAAATGGATGATATTCATCTAAGACCACCATTTGTTCTACCACCCTCAGTTGCGACAGTGACCATGGGCACTTCTTAACGGGTGGGAGGATCATTTCTTGGAAGGACGGTCCAAGGTATGTGGTCCTCCAAGAGACCAATTTGCATATCAGTGTTCTAGAGATGACAGCAGTCCTACTTAGGTTGCAGCCATTTCAAGATGCTCACCCTGTATAGAATGTTGCGATTCAGACTGATAACATGTCTCTAGTCTGGTACATCAACAAACAAGGAGGAACTCAATCTTTTCCCCTCTGCACAGAAGTCATGAGAGTGTGGGAATGGGCAATCTCATTAGATCACTTTCTAATCGCAATGCACATTCTGGGGAAAACCAGCATACTAGCGGACAAACTAAGCAGGTCTATATTGATGCCTCATGAGTGGTGCCTCAATCAGTCTGTGGCAGAAGTGATATTCCATTGTTGGGGCTGACCTTGCTGTGAGCTCTTTGCGACTCCCCATGACAAGTGCAGTAAGTGCTTTGCTCTAATTCCCCCTCAAGGGTAGTCACTGAGAGATGCTGTAGTTCATGCTTGGTCTTTGGTTCTCCTTTATGCTTATCCCCCTCTCCCATTGATTCCCAAATTTCTACAGAAAGCAAGTCGGCTGAAAAGCTCAATAATCCTCATTGCCCCTTCTGGGCCTTGGCAAGTATGGTTCCCCTTCCTACGGTCTCACCTTTGTTATCTTCCATGGATACTGGAGCCAATTCCAGATTTCCTTCTCATCTACCAGGGATCCAACACCCCAACATACAGGCTATCAAACTAACTGCATGGTTTCTCCACTTCCAGTAGTGGTTAGACAGCTCAGGCTGTCTTCCCCTGTATGTGACATTGTTTTGACATCTCAAATTCAAAGAGAATCTACCAAAAAAGTATACAAAAGCAAGTGAAAAAGATTTCCTCTTTAAAAGAGCAAGTTTCTCTACAATTAAACTTCAGCAGGCAGCTATTTCTAATTTTCACACACGGGACAGAAATTATTTGTTGGCGTTGTCCAAATTATGCAAGGCTTTTCTAAAAGGTATTTTTCTTCCTAAGACCTCCAGTAAAGGATCCCTCACCTCCTCAGGATCTGAGAGTTGTGCTACAAGGTCTAACTCAGAAACTTTTGAAACTTCACCTAAAACCAATTTAGAGTTTCTTTCATGGAAAATTGTCTTAGCGATTATTTCTGCAAAAAGAATGCACCTTACAGACAAAACCCTTCTTTTTTACCTAAAGTGGCTTCTGAAAATATTAACCAATCCAGTCACTTACCAGTCTTCTTTCCAAATTTTTTGAGTAAAGGAGAGTACGTGCTGCATCTCCTTGATGTACACAGACAGTTATGTTTTTATCTTCACAGAACAAAAACAAATTAGAAAGTCAGATCAACTCTCTCTCTCTCTCTCTCTCTCTCACTAAAATGGCTGGGTTGTCCAGTTTCTAAAATCACTATAGCCAAATAGATTGCAGATGGTATTTCTTGGATTTATTTGCAACAAGGCATGACCTTAGCTAAACCTATCAAGGCTCATTCAACCAGATCCATGGCTACTTTATCTGCTTTTTGGTTAAGAACATCTATTGATGATATTTCTGCTGCAGTTACATGGTCTTATGCTCATACCTTTGTTACTCTTTGCAAATTGGATATTATTTCTAGAAACAGAGCCGTCTTTGGTTGGGTGGTATTCTGGAATATCCTCCCATGAGGGCCACCCAAGATCAACATAGCTGGGGACTGTGTCCCATACGTAGTGGAAGAATGAAAGGGACAACATCAGATTTAAAAGTTTTAATTAGGATCTGTGTTGTCCATTTTCATTCTTCCTCAACTTCCCTCCCATCTATCCCCCATCCATATTTCTGGAGAGACCTATTGGACTGTATTTGAATCCTACAGTTCCGGATTTGAGCCAATACTTTCTATGTCAACTGTACCTGTCTCTATTTTACTATAGTGCTATATGGCAGCAAACTTGATCTGAGGTAATGGGGATGAAGTAGTGCATTATGGATAGAGGGAGGAGCTTGAGAACTGGATCCAAAGTCTGGAATATGCTGCTGAGTCAGATCTGAGGATTAGATCCGAACCTGTACTTTGAGGAAGAATGAAAGTGGACAACACAGATGCCCAGTTATGGTGACTACATGACTTTTAATTTATGATCAGAGACCTGGTCATAATTCTTTGTAGTGCATGGAACGTTATCTGCTCCTTGTACTAGTAACAGTAAAAAAAGAGAAAAAAAGCACTAATTGTTTTGCCGACTTTCAAAATTGTAAAGCACTTAGCAAGTGCTGTCAGAAAGGCAGTGTAATGCCCAGTGCCATATGTTTACATTCACCTTCCATGCCACTAAACTGTCCAGAATTTTGCTGAGTGTCCAGATTTTTGCCTCATTTGCTTGGTCTGTTCCTCATAAATCCTTCAGATAAAATGCAGGTAAACACACTTCCTGTTATTCTAGCTACTTTCTTCATTTGTAAGAAGAAGGGACAGTAGGCAGAACCAAATATTTTATTCTGATGCTGTCTTTTACTGATCAGTACTGGCAGATTTTACTATTTAGCCTCATACACAATTTTAACAACTGCAGCAGGAGGTGCTTAACATTTTTTAAGATCAGGTCTCACGCCATTGTAGCACATAACCAATTTGTCTTTTTCCCAATATCGGAGCATAATCACCATGCTGCATGCACTGCAACGTTTGCTTTATAAGAGGTAGTAGAACTGATTTGATAATACCATTGTAGTGAGAAAAAAAAAATTTGTAGCTAAATTTCTCTGAGAAGATATGCAGTGGTGAGCAAATACATAGAATTAGAACAGAGGTGCAAAATTGAAAGCATTGGAGCTATGAACCATTTATGAAGAAAGAGTATAAAAGCTGGCAGCCTGGTAATATCACTAGGTTAGCATGTAGATTGTTTCTCCAGGGATATGCCGAATATTAGAACTATCCTACCTATTAAATGATGAATTGTGTTAGGGTGCAAAAATTATGTACACAGTAAAATGTATTTATAAGAAAAAAAAGATCAAAGGTTAGGTAAATCTTATGGTAAACACAATTAAAAGCAAATTGTATATGTTTTATAATTAAAAGCAAATTATTAAGCAGATCTAGGCTGTTTAAATATGCAGTTATGTACAGTGTTAGTATATGGACAGTACTGACTTATGAAAATCCGTAATGGAGATGATATTGAATGAATCACCAATTTTTATCACATCTATTATTATATAGGTTCCTAGGTGTGTACTAGGCTAATTAATGGCCCTGAAGCCTTTACAAGCCTAGCCCATAGGATTACCCTGGCATTGTGTCACCTGACATTAATTCCCAATGCTTCTGTTGAGTAGAGCCACTATAGTGATCCCCATGGTGAATTTTCTATTTCCCATCCACTCATCAAGATTTCTCTTGAAGAGGGCCAGTGAGGTGCTCTGTTTGACATGTATGGGAAATCTATTCCATAGCATGGACAGTCTCTAGGTTATGAACCTGTCCCTCCAGCATGTTCTATTGATTGTGGTAATGAGGTTGAGGTCTCTGGAGAGTGCGGTGCAGAGGGATTGGGATTTCTTTAGATGTAGCATTTCTAACAGAGCTGGGTCAGACATGGCTTTGTAAGTCAAGGAGAGATTGCCTCTAAGTCAAAGATGTCATCAGGCTGAGCTATGCAAAAAAATCAGTGGTAGAATTTGATTATTTATTCAGTACTAAAATTCAAAAGGAAAAGTATGTATTATATAAACATGTTAGTGTGCAAAGAAATGGTTACTTTTCATATTCTAGAGGTTGTGAAAGATGATGGAGAGGTGTGTATTGAATTAACATACTCGACTATTGAATTATGGAGTTAAATCTGGTTTAAATAAATGTGTTAGCAGGAAGCTTGTATTGATAGCTAGACCTTTATAACCCAAATTGTTCTAATGCCGCCATAAAATAATTTTATTTTGGGTAAGTGCTTTAGTCATTGAAGTGTTATGCAGAATGAAAGTGCTTGCCGTACTTTTTCATTCTGTTTGTATATGCATGTTAAGGCATTGTACTATTTTATTAAAGTAAATGCTGTTTGAAGTATTCTTCACTATTTATTATTTTGACATCATCTGTTTGACTCTACATTTGGATTATTTACTTTACATGTAGTTAACGAATATTTTTTTTTTTTGTTAGAAAATTGATTTTATCAGATTAGAAAAACTAAAAACTGCCCTAGGCTTTAAGGGAATAATTATAACATTTTTTACAAACATTTCTAGTTTGTCAAGTATTTTGGCAAAAGCTAGATTTTGTAGTTTTCTCTTTTGTTGGTAGTTTAGTTTTACAACTGATCTTTTCAATGCAGCTTTTATGGAGGCTTATTAGAGTAGATAAAGAATTTGTTTTTAAGATGTTATGAGCAAACATTTCTTTCTTCTTTTGTTTGATATGATAAAATGTTTATCTGTATACAAAAGATTTTATTTTCGTCTGTTACAGAAGGAAGATGTGGTAGTTTTTTTTTTTTTTTCTTGTCTGGTGAAATTTTCTCACGTAAGTATGTTTTCAACCTCTTTAAGCTTTGTGACTTCAAGCTACTTCAGAGAATTAAAATAACCACAATTAAGCAGTAAATAAGGTCTGACTTCAGCACATTGTGTCTGCTGTGTGCTACTTTTTCTTTCACTCCTTGCAAGAGAGAAGTAGAGGGATGTCTGACCCAATTTAAGTAGAAAACCATTTCCCATCTTACCAGACTCAGCCATTCAACAGGAAGCTAATTCTGATAGGTAATAATCAGCTTTTTGATTGGGCTGTCTTTGTCATATGCACCTCCATACAGTGGGGAGTGTCTGGTCTCCTCATTAGGTCCTAGATGCTGAAGTGAAAATTACTTCCTTGAGAGTCTGCTTAGCTCAATTAAAAAAAAACTAATAAAGGTGGAATGTGCATAGAAAAAAGCTGATGTCTGCAACTTCAGCTGTCAATCAGTAGATATTTTAGATTGTTTATTCCATTTGACAATACGTTCTCTGCAGGCATGGTTCACTTTCCTTCATTCCTGTATAGCTCATGTTTAAGCATTTATACTGTCTGTCACTTTATTCAGAGTTGTTAAGGAAGTCAAAACCATTTCTTAAATTGGTCTACTTCACACACCACTAGAAACACACCAGTCAGTAAAGTCACAACTTATTGATTGCTGGAATTTAAGTGAACTGTATCTGTCTTTTCTCACAGGCAAGCTAGGCTTCTTCCACCAAGATTCTTTTCTACATATTCATCCTTTTGTAGGTCTTCTGCAGCTAAACCAATGCTGAGCTCTGTATGCATTGATCAGTAGATTGTAATTGCCCTTCTGTGCTAAACTCCCTCTGACATCTTTGCCTGCCTCTGTGCTCATAAATAACGATATTAGTTTGTAACATACTATAAACGAACTGTACTAAACGTATGTATTTATTATTGTGCTGAGGCTGTCCAGATGATGCGTCCTATTTAAAGCAGGGTCACTACCATTTTCAGATTGCCAAAGTGGGTCATCTTTGCTGAAAGGTGACTTCCACAAGACAAGCCAGTGTCATCCCATGTACAAGACTTATCGTCATATTAGTAATAAAATTAACTTAATTATAAGATTTGTTCTGCCTGTTGCTTTGTGACATATTACTGTACTTCATGTACAGTACTAGATTTCTGCAATACGTAGAGAAAGGCTAAATGCTATTTTTGTCCTAAAAATATCAGGTTGTTTGCCACATTTGTATCCCACTGCTCAAATCAGTGTTGTCCTTCAAAAAAGATGGCAGAGGTTGAAAACTTACTTAGGTGAGAAAAGGTCTCCAGACAAGAAAATTAAAAAAAAATGACAAGTCAAAAACTTGGGAGATATACACTTTCACTGACATAATTACAGTGAAATAAAATTTGTAGTGTGCTGCAGAGAGTTACATTTGTGATACCAAAACATCAAAGAACCTAACTATGGTGAAGCAGAGTAAACGTATAACTTGAATCCAAACAACAAAAGAAAACTAACTCTGTAAACACCATATACTTTAAAACTTTAATCACAAAGGTTAAAAACTCAACATGTTGCTCTCCTTCTTTGGACACAGTAGAAGAGGCTTTGTGGGTTCTGTACAAGAAGCTTTATTTTATATAAACACATCACTATAGAAGTTTACTGACTTTAACTTAAGTAACTTATATACAAACTAACAACTGCGATCATGCATGCTCTCTCTTTGCCGCTCTTACAAAATGGCGCTAGGGAGTGCACGTGTCTGGAATTCATATGTGCACGTACAGCCTTGACATGTTTCTTAAAGAGAAAAACAGAATAAGACCTGTAAGAAAATAAAGCCAGACAGTGAACCGCTTGAACTGGTTTATTGAATACAAAAATAATGTAAAAACAATAGTACTAAGCGCTTTCACCCATTAACATCAGGGCATCATCAGAATACTAAAGAAATATTGACACGACCATCCTTTATATGTACATACCTAATAAATCAATTACATTGTTAAAAACTGATTTAATTGATAAATTTCTCTTAAAGTAACTTGGCACAAAAAAAACTCAGTAACCTCAATTATTCAAGTGTCTTATAACAAAAATAAAAAATAAAAATGAATATAAAAATGCTGGAATGTATATATGCTATAATAAATATTGTGCTGAAAATGTCTAATATATATATATATATATATATATATATATATATAGTAAATAAACATGTTAAATTACAAAATATTAAATGTAGTATATAAATATATATATATTCTCATGTTATGTCCCTATACAAATATATTAACATAAATAATGTTAAAATAGGTCATATAAAATGGGACTTGTATTTTAAAATACTAGAAATAGATACAACATCATTAATACCAGGCAAAGTACAGGCATTTAATCTAAGTTGCCAAAGGCATTCCTTTGCCTCCAGCATTGTCTTCTCATCCCCACCCTTGTGTTTATTCTGAGGAATTCTAGCTATAATAAATAATACATTTTTAAGGAAATGGACAAATTTACGAATATTGGTTTGGACATTAAAAACGATAAACTATGTAGAGACTCTAACGATTATAAAAACAATAGAATTTATGTACACTTTAAACAATACAAGAATATGAAACAGACTAACAAATCAGTGGATGTTAATACCTATAGTAGAGGTGGTTTGGCAACAACTATTAATAATGAAGAACCTGTACAACAAACAGAAATAGAAATGATGATAATTATGATCATTTTGATTATGAGGAAGGCCAGGGAGATTTTTTAGAAGCACCGACCCTGAGAAGGTCGGAGAGGTTACGCAACAGACATGATGCACAACATCCACAACAGAACAGACATTACAACAACACATTATACAGGAACAATGCCTGGCACAGATAGGTGTATGGGAGCATAGTAATTCTATTGTTTATGATGATTTTAATTTTTTGAGTTATAGTGTAAACATTGATGCTTCCAGTAGTGGTACCAAAGTCAGTAACTATATGTTTTATGATGAACAAAAGTGCTCCCTGAAATCTGATTTTTCAAACACTAGTAATAATTGTTTTATGGTTTCTGAGGGTGGTTTTAGTTTATATAATTACACTGACAAGCATTTTGGACACGATTTTTTAACCCTTTTTAAAAGAGGTTTTACTTTTGTTCCATCTTTTAAGCTTGACATTGGGAGAATTTTAATTAATTTAAAATTATATACTAGATTATTGAATTTGAAAGTGTTTTTTTTTTTAACAACAAGGATTTTATGACAGATTTTGGTTATTTTACATTAAAGCGAAGTAGCACATTTATACCACCAAACAATCCAATGATTTATATTTTTGAAAAACTTTGTGAGACACAGATAAGAAGAGTTTTGAAGAAAGAGAAAAATATGGGTGAGAATCTAACACCAGCTGAGCAGTTTTGTCTTAAAGAAATTACTACGTCTGATAAATTCCGGGTTATGAAACCAGACAAGGGAGGGGGTGTGGTAATAATGAAAAACACTGATTATTATAACAAAATGACCATTATGCTCAGTGATGCGAATACCTATGAAAAAGTTACTAAGTATGAGATGTCGAGGGCCTATACTAAAATAGATTGGTTACTTTATGAATATCTTATGGACGGTATTATTAGTAGAGAGGAATATTCTTATCTTACTGTTGATTTTCCTATTACTCCAAGTATTTTTGGTATCCCCAAAATACACAAGGATGTTGACAATCCACCATTCAGGCCTATTGTGTCAGCCAGAGGTTCAAAAACTGAGGCTATGGCATCTTATATTGATGTCTCATTGTAAAGAGACGTTAAAGAATTTACCACACATTTTAAAAGATTCCTGGCATTGTTTGGCCCTAGTTAGACAAAGCAAGATAACAACCGGTTCCAACTTGATTATGGTCGCTATTGATGTGGTTAATTTATTTTCTGTTATTCCCTACAAACAAGGCCTGGATATGTTTGAGGCCAGTTTATTGAAATATAGTGGCATGAATGTTACAAAATGCAGACTTTTGACTGATTTAATGGAAATAGTGTTGAAGAATAATTATATTTACATTAATGGTGAATATTACAGGCAAAGTACAGGTGTGGCAATGGGTGCTAGGTGTGCACCAATTTATGCCAATTTGGTATTAGCCAATTGGGAAACTGAATTGGTCTTTACATCAATATATTGGCCAAAGGTATCTTTATATTTACGATAGTTGGATGATATCATTATTTTTTGAACAGGCAAGAAGGAGGAGGAGTTTGAATTTATAGAATATTTAAGAACAACATCTGATTTTTTAGAATTCACTAGTTATATTCATGAAAACTACTGTGAATATCTTGATCTCACTCTGTCTTACAGGGATGATGGATTTCATTCAAATATTTTTAGAAAGAAAACTTTCTCAAACTCCTTTTTACATTTTAATAGTTGTCATCCTTTCTATCAAAAAAAGAATTTGGTGAAAGGGCAAATGGTCAGGCTGTCAAGAATCATCAGCGATGACAATATTTTTAATGCAGAAATTGAAAAATTATCTAATATGTTTTTAGATAGAGGGTACCCTAATGAACTTATTTGTACCACCAAAAGGGAATTTTTTACTAAAAGAGTTACAATGTATAGACCCATTATAAAATATGGTTGTGATAATGTTGAATGTCAATTCCAATATGTCCAGACATGATACTTTCATCTTACTCTATAATGATGCAGCACATCACGTTGTCACCATTGTTAGAGAGACCTGGACAAGTGTTTTCATTAACAATGCTGAGTTATTAGAAACCATTGGCTCCCAGCCTAAGATTACATATAGTAGAGGTAGGAATCTAAAGGATCTTTGAGACAAACACCAGTAAGGCCATTTTTAAAATGTCTAAAATGAGCAAATGTGGTACTTGTCACACATGCAAATACATCAATGATGGTCCCTACGTTGCTATTATTAATTATGGAAAAAACATTAGATGCCCAGGGTATTGGAACTGCAATACAAAGATGGTGGCGTATTTAGCTACATGTTCAGCTTGTTCCGCATTTTATGTTGGAAAAACAATTAGAAAGCTAAGGGAACGGATTGTTGAGCATGTTAGAGACATTAAGAAACGCAAGACCACAAGCTCCCTGTATATGCATAGTATTAGATGTCCTAATTTTAAACGTTTTTTATTTTTTATTATAGATAGAATTCCTCAGAATATACACAAGGGTGGGGATGAGAAGACAATGCTGGAGGCAAAGGAATGCCTTTGGCAACTTAGATTAAATGCCTGTACTTTGCCTGGTATTAATGATGTTGTATCTATTTCTAGTATTTTAAAATACAACATCTATTTATATGACCTATTTTAACGTTATTTATGTTAATATATTTGTATAGGTACATAACATGAGAATATATTTATATTTATATATTATATTATATTTAATATTTTGTAATTTAACATGTCTATTTACTATATATATATTTATTAAATTACATTTTTAGCACAATATTTATTATAATATATATACATTCCAACATTTTTATATTCATTTTTATTTTTTATTTTTGTTATAAGACACTTGAAAAATTGAGGTTACTGAGTTTTTTTTTGTGCCAAGTTACTTTAAGAGAAATATATCAATTAAATCAGTTTTTAACAATGTAATTTATTTATGAGGTATGTACATACAAAGGATGGTCGTGTCAATATTTCTTTAGTACTGTGATGATGCCCTGATATTAATGGGTGAAGGCACTTAGTACTATTGTTTTTACATTATTTTTGTATTCAATAAACCAGTTCAAGCAGTTCACTGTCTGGCTTTATTTTCTTACATGTTTCTTAAAGATACAGCATACTTGCATTCTGATCTGCATCCTCCCCTTTTAAGAAATAGATCATACAACACTATGAGTCTATTTAGCATGCAGAAATCACAGATAATTCTTTGTCATGCATTACACAAAACTAAGTACACATGTATGTACAATCAAGTCCTCGTTGTGCGTATTTCACACTAGGCTTTGATACTCATCCATATATCGTATGACATAAAACTGGGAGCTAAATTTAGCAACTGGAACTGACTCTGCAAAATGTTGGACCTGTGGAATGTCTGGAACATTTCCTGGAATGGAATCAGAATTTTGAACACATTCTGGTGTGGAAACATGTCTGATCAACTCTTAGATTTGAAGTTTGCATCACAGAAATAATGTTGTGATGGTGATGATAATTCTGGTACAGGAAGAAGATGTCTACGATTCCTCCTTTATTCCACACCCTCGGAGTCTACCAGGTAGGATTGTGGCTTGGCACAGATGCCTGTAATCTGTCCAATTTAATCAAAACCTTTGGATTCGTACCATTTCTCCTTCCCTCAAAGGACAAAGTTATCTGCTTGATCTGTCGTAACTAGATTTCTGGATATTGCGCTTCTTAACCAGTTTAGCCTTCATGGCTTTATTGTTCTTAGGTTTAGGCTTCATTAAATTGGAAGTAATGGGTAGCATAGTTCTAATTTGCTCGGAAAGTAGTCTTTGAGCAGGTGAGTTAAGAATAATATCATGGGGTATGTTTCTGAAATTAAGCAAATTCAAGAACACATCTGTATTGCCACACATTGACCTTTCAAGTAACTGCTTTGTACTCTGTGCTGCACGTTCAGCAAGACCATTTGACTGAAGATATCCAGGACTACTAGTGACATGTACAAAGTCCCTTTCTTTTGCACATTTCTGAAACAGCTGGCTAGTAAATTGAGTTTCTTTGTCAGAAAGAACTCTGTGTTGACTACCATGAACTGAAAACAAACCAATTCAAATAAGAGTCTACCAAAACCAAGTAGTGTCCAAGAGTAGCAGATAGAATCCTAACATTTTCCACTCACTTCCTGTCACCACTAATTGGTAACATTTTAGAAAGTATCATGTATTTTTTTAAGGAGACTGATTTAAAGGGATTGCAGATAGAGAGTGAGCATCAAAGGGATAATTTCTAGGACATCATGAGGAAATCTATTCGAAACTTGTGTTTTTAGTCACATCTTGTAATAAAACAGATTTTGGCAAGAAACTGTTAAATTATTTATCTGAAGAGATGTGTTTTTAAGCTGGAGATGCATTCCAGGTCCAGTACTATGTCTCTGGTTTTCTACAGAACCTTTGCTGTCATAAGCTTCATTTCCCTGGTAGCACAATTCATTTTTTTAGTCAATAGCTAATTAATGTACAAATCATTTATTACAGTCATGCCTTTTTTTGTGAAGGCAATTTTGTTTTAAACTGTGCAGTAAACGCTTTCAGGTTGTATTGTCTTGGTTATTATTTGAATCTCTGTTTACTATAACTGTCACTTGAATATATTGCATTGCAACAGTTTCCAAGGCCCTATGTCAACCTACAGTGCAGTTTAAATGTAGCTGTGATGCAGGTTTCTCTAACAGTGCTTGTATAGTTTGTAGAATCTAAGGTCTTGTTCCAAACCACAGGACAGGGCTGGGGTCATTTGGATACTTTGTAATGTAAGTTCATCTAACTGAGCTTGTATACTTTGCAGAAATGTTTAGAACATTTGAGACTCCCAGATAAGTGCCTGTGGCAAATATACATTGTTGCAAGTCTGTTTTAGTCAGTAACCCATTTCTTCAAAATTGGTTAACTTGCCTGGATGTTCATCGTGCATACAGCTGCAGTCATAACAGATGGGTTCTCCTGCCGTCAGGCAGGTCCTCGGTCGGCCGAATTCCAAAGTCTAGGTCCGGCGTCTGTTGTCGTCGCTTCTTCCCTGACATCAGTGCGACAGGAGTATAAAGGAACCAGCCAACGTCATTTTCTTCAGTCTTTCTTGCCGCATGGTGCCTGAAGCAGAAGCAGTTCACAAGTACCGGTCGGCCAGCTCCTGAGATTACGAAAATTTGGAAACCGAAGTCTTCTTAAAAGCTAAGTACCCGCTAGAAACTTTTCTTGCCTCAGACCGATGTCAGACAAAGTTAATAATTGTATTTCTTGTGGGAAGCAAATACTGCATAAGGATTTCCATTCCCTCTGTATACCTTGTTTAGGCCCAGACCACAATGTCTCTGTCTGTCGCTTTTGTGCTACATTCAACAAACGCACTATTAAGCGTCGGGCGGAGTTCGCCCAGCATTATTTTGGGAAAACATTTAACTATACTATGTCATCAGATACTCCGACTCCAGTTTTGTCTAAAAAACGCAAAGACAAGAACCGACACACGAGGTCCACGGCCTCTACCGACACCACGCCAAAGCCGACTACACGTGGTCCAGTTCTCAGCAAGGCGCCTACGCAGCCCCTGACTACCGATGACACTTCTTTGACGGTGTCTCCTGTGCCCGAGGTCGCAGGCTCCTCGGCCCACACCCCGACTACAGATACCGAAGCCACTCTTGGCATTGAATCTCAGAATGTGGACAGGTCCACCTCCACTCAAGGTGTCTTCAGACCTTCCTCTTCTTTCTCCATCAAGGCTTTCACAAAGTCTAAAGCAACCATGCACCCTAAGAGACCAGCTACACAGGGCCCATCTCCAGGCCCCATGCCTAAGAAACAGATGCTTAAAATGGCTGAGGATTTAATTACTCTCATCAGAGGTTCTCAGCCCCCACCGGACAAAAGGCCCAGAGTGGAGGAAGATTCCCCCTCCTCTGATCAGGGCTCCATTATTTCAGAGCATTCTGATGATCAGGAACATTCTTACTCCCCTTTTGTAGTCTCTGATCACGGAGGAGTCCATCCCTTCTGTCTCCCCCCCCAGAGGATTACTCATTTGGGGAAACTTTGCATACCTTAAGGGAACACTTCCACTGGGAAGGCCAAGATTATTCAGATTCCAAGAAAAGGCTCAGGGAATTTCTCTTGCTACCTCAGCACAGGCCTCTGGCTATACCTCCTGTCTTGGACATCCTAGATGATGTTTACTTGGAGGCTTGCCTTAACCCGGACTCTCTACCTCCAGCTCCAGTTAAACCTGACAGGTACTACAGGGTTCCTGACTCACAGCAATTTCTATACAAAAGCCATGCTGCTGACCCAGAAACCATCTCACAGGGCCCCAAGGGAGTTAAGGCCTCCATTGCTAAAAATCCATTACCTTCCGAGAGAGACTCCAGATCCTTAGAAAGGTGGGGAAAAAGGTATATACCTTGGCTACCTTATCCATGAGGGCCTTAAACTGTCAGTTTCATATGCTAAAATACCAACAGTTTTTGTTATTACAATTGAAAAGTAAAATGTCACAACCTGAACAACCAGACTTGAAGGAGTTGCAGGATTTGATGCATAGTGCAGAACAAGTGGGTAAGCATACCTTACAATGTGGTTTTGATGCTCTAGAGGCCTCATGTAGAGCTGCTGTTACAGGATCAGTCATACGTAGGCATGCCTGGCTCAAGGAACAAGCCTTGCCTGATCATGTCAAAGCTAAATTACTAGACGCCCCTCTTCAAAAGGATGTACTATTTTGTGCTAATGCTGAGGAGGTGTTAAGGAAAATGGAGGAAAAGGCTAAATCAATGCAAACTGTGAAAGAATTTCTACAGGTACAACCCCCACATTTTAGTAGAAATTGGCCTTCCAAAAACTGGTCCTTTCCTGCCATGGACAGACCCCAAAGAGGCAGATACAGGTGCCCGAGTGGCAGAGGACAATCCCAAGGATCATTTAGAGGCAGACAATGGCAAGCTCCTACACAAAGAGGTGGTGAGGATAACTCACAATCTTTCAGAAAGCAAACCCAATGACTTTCCCCTTTGCATGCCAACCAAGTCTCAAATGGCAGCCCTTTAGGAGGAAAGCTGGCATTATTTTCAAAAAATTGGCATATTGTCACAAAGGACAAATGGATCCTGGACATTATAAACAGAGGCTACAAATTCCATTTTCACACCCTTCCAAAAATGAGAGGCATGCCAAACCTGCCACACAATCAAAGGGCAGAGGCACAAAGGCAAATTACAGATCTCATAAACATGAAAGCTATTCAAGAGGTACCTATGCACGAACAAGGTCAAGGTTTTTATTCCAGGCTATTTCTGGTGCCAAGGAAGGGAAAAGATTGGAGACCTATTTTGGACCTATCCATCCTAAACACATTTCTACTGCACCAAAATTCAAGATGCTCACTCTACAGCAACTTCTTCCCATGCTGGGCAAGGAGTCTTGGCTGGTAACATTGGACCTCAAGGAGGCATACCTGCATGTCCCAATCAGACAAAATTGCAGAAGGTACCTCAGGTTTCTTGCAGGTTCAACCCATTATCAATTCTCTGCATTGCCCTTTGGCTTATCTACTGTGCCCAGAGTATTCACGAAATGCCTGGCATCAGTAATTGCCTACTGCAGACTTCAAGGGATACAAATATACCCCTATCTGGACGACTGCCTGATCCAAGTGGACAGCAAGCACATTCTTCTGAAACATCTGGCTTATGTAATAATGTTGTTGAACTCTCTGGGATACAGAGTCAACAAAAAGAAATCGAGGCTAATACCCTCTCGGAAGATAATTTTCCTGGGTGCCAATTTGGACACAAACACCCAGATGGCCTACCTCACGCCAGAGAAGCAGGGGCAACTAATTCAATACTTCAGAACACTAGCAAATTGCACCAGGCTGACTGCAAGGAAAATCCTGCAGGCTCTGGGATTCATGGCATCTTGCATCTTACTAATCCCATGTGCAAAGCTGCATATGAGGAAACTACAATGGTACCTGAAAAACATATGGTCTCAACACAACCACAGTTTGGAAACAATAATACCACTAATTCCATGCCTGCAAAAGGAATTTCTGTGGTGGGCTCAAGCATGTCAAACAAACACAGGTCTTCCATTCAGCAAGCCTCAAGCAAATCAAGTCATCACAACAGATGCCTCGGACTACGCCTGGGGGGCGCACATGACAGATCGGTGCATTCAGGGCAAATGGTCCCAAAAAGAAAAGCACCTTCACATCAATCAAAAAGAAATGCTAGCAGTAATAAATGCTATTATAGCTTTCAAGGACCTTCTACAACCAGGTCAACTATTGATAAGAATGGACAACACCACAGTTATGTGGTACATAAACAAACAGGGAGGAACACATTCTTACCCCCTATGCAGACTGGCTATGTCACTTTGGAACATGGCCATGGACTTACAAATGGAACTACAAGCACAGTACTTGCCAGGCAAGGAAAACACGCTGGCAGACAACATAAGCAGGAATATGACAGATCCACACGAATGGAAATTGCATCCAGAAGTTTTTACAGAAATAATCCAAGAATGGGGAAGGCCAGACATAGATCTCTTTGCCTCCCACAAAAATCATCAATTGACAAAATTCTGCTCAAGGATCTTCCATCCAAATGCCTGGAGAGTGGACGCTCTCTCTTTCAGTTGGACATCAATGACAGTTTATGCCTTCCCACCTCTTCCTCTGCTGCCCAAAGTTCTATTGAAAACCAGAGCAGACAGACCAAAGATGATCGTCATTGCTCCGGACTGGCAAAGGCAACACTGGTACCCACTCCTGAGGAGCCTGATGCATTCGCCACCATGGACCCTGCCTCTAATGCCTCTTCTTCTGACTCAGCACAGCTTCAAATCTCTTCACAGTCAGCTAAAAACACTCAATCTAGCCGCATGGAAGATTCCTTAGCATCACAACAGACCCTACTCTCCAAGGAGGTGCAGGATGTCATTTTGGAGGCCAGAAGGCCATCAACTAGAAAAGCTTACTCCACAAAATGGAAACGTTTTTGTGTCTGGAATGAGAAAAAGGGCCAGGATCCTGGAAAACTGAATTTACCTCAAATACTTTGATACAAATACAAATATTTGGCTGAACTGCTAAGCAGTGGACTTTCTTTCTCCTACATCAAAATCCATGCCTCAGCCATTTCTGCAGAATACAACACTGATCCACCTTTATTCTCTCACCCTCTCTTAAGACAGTTCCTCAGAGGGGCTAAGAATTTAAGACCTCCAAGGAAACAACCAATACCTGCTTGGGATCTTAATTTCATTCTGGAAAAACTGACCTTGCCTCCCTTTGAGCCAGCTGCCTCATCAGATTTGCAATATTTGTCCTGGAAAACAGCTTTCCTTCTGGCTATCACCTCAGCTCGTAGAGTTTCAGAACTACAGGCTCTCATGGCTGTCCAGCCTTTTATCATCTTCCATCAGGACAGAGTTTCCTTACGAACCAACCCGTCCTTTATGCCTAAAGTGGTATCCAGGGTAGCTTTAAATCAGGCCATACATTTACCTACTTTTTATCCTAATCCTCAAAACAAAGGGGAGAGATTACTACATTCCTTGGGCATCCACAGACAACTGCGTTATTATTTGGACAGAACAAAGTCTTTCAGAAAATCAGAACAGCTCTTTGTGGCCTATGCAGTAGGAGCTCAAGGAAAGCCAATTTCTAAACAGACAATCTCAAAATGGATAGCCCGCTGCATACGCTTTTGCTATTCCTTTCATGGCAAAACTGTACCTACAGGCATTAGAACTCATTCCACCAGGGCCACAGCCACCTCTGCAGCCTTCCTCAGAGGAGTTCCTACCAAGGATATTTTGGAAGCAGCCACTTGGAGTTCTGTGCATACCTTCTCCAAGCACTACAACCTACCATTATACTCCAAATCTAGAGCAGGCTTTGCCACTGCAGTCTTGCAGGGCATTTTGGCTCCTCCTAGTTCCACCTAGTGCCTACCACCCCTTTCTTAGCTTTGGGATTCTACCCATCTGTTATGACTGCAGCTGTATGCACGATGAACATAGTACAGTTTTGTACCTACCATAAATGTAGATGTTCGAGTGCTAATACAGCTGCAGTCCAGGTTTCCCTCCCTCCTTCCCCTCTTGGGACAGGCCTATAGGCTAACACATCCTCATACAACCTGATTGGGGTATTCATTTATGATGTATTTGCTTGCAACTACTGTATTTTGATTATATTGCACTGCATTATTACACAAATTTATGTATTGCCTTCCTTCTGGGGCACCTGACATCTGGGGCAAGAAAAACTGAAGAAAATGGCGTCGGCTGGTTCCTTTATACCCCTGTCGCACTGACGTCAGGGAAGAAGCGACGACAACCGACGCCGGACCTAGACTTTGGAATTCGGCCGACCGAGGACCCGCCTGACGGCAGGAGAACCCATCTGTTATGACTGCAGCTGTATTAGCACTCGAACATCTACATTTATGGTAGGTACAAAACTGTACTTTATATACCTTCAGACTGTTGTATATTAAGAGGTGTGAGGGCTTTGCTTTTGCATGGGGGATGTTGTAGGGAGGGTATACCACACTTTATCCAGGCCTTTTGTTTTTAACTTCTTTTTCCATACATTTTAATGAAACTTTCAGTTGATTCTTTTATTTTTTTTTTCTTCTGGGGTGCATGTTTCAGTAGCATTCTGGTGCCAATGTACAAAAACAAACAAGCTATTCACAGCTGTGAGCAGCACAGTGATATAAAACTCCTGTTGTACTGCATGAAAGTGCTAGAGAGGGTGGTTGATAGATGACTATGCAGAGTAGTAGAAAGTAGGAAAGGAAATGAGCAGTTAGGATTCAGATCCCAGTGCAGTACAACTGGCCTGTGTTTTGCATCGAGAACGATAGAGAAGAAGAAGCTGAATATGAGGATGGAGGATTGTACATTTATAGACATGGAGAAAGCACAAGGCAAGGATTCAACAAAATTGATTTTGTGCAGTTCTGAGATTATTTTGAAGCTCCAGAAGCATTTGTAGAATTTAGTGCAAGCTCCTTACAAGGATCCAGTCACACACACATGAAAAGTATTCAGGCTTATGGGGTGGGGGTCCCATTGGGATTGCGATTGCAAAAGGGTTTAGCTGCAAGTCCACTCCTGGGCATATTGGAGATGGACTACATCAGCAAACAGGTCAGAGGGTACAGATCAAGAAAACTAGTGTATGTACATGATGCGGGACTACAAGCAAACTTTGAACAGGAACTTCAGCAAATGATGGGGAAGTGGTATGCAAAACTAAAGGCATACGAATTAAAACTAAGTACAGGCAAAACAGAAGTTGTGGCAACAAATGGGGAAATGAGAAGATGCTGAATACTGAGATAGAAGACAAAATACTTGATCAGGTTAAAAAACTTGAAAGGCACTCTATATTGCTCATCTAATAAGTGAGGGCATTGCCTCCAGTAAAAAAGAAGTTCTAACCTCCCTGTACTTGTCCCTCATCAGGCCAATAATGGAGTACAGCTCCCATTTTGGTATGTACCTTTCCAAGCACCTGCAGCAATTGGAGAAACTACAAAAGTTCCTGTCAAGGAAAATTTAAGGTCTTCAGCATCTGTCCTATGTGGATCATCTGAAATCACTGTCACTTTATTCGGTTTCATACACACTACTCAGAGGCGATCTCTGCCTTGCATATAAGGCAATCTTTGACCCTGCTTCACTGGAAATGCTGTATATCTGCAAGTCAAATGGTACACGGGTTGCTCGATCTAAGGACCTTAACCTGGTATGTGACATTAGTAGAACCTGCTGGGGGACAGATTTGTCTCCCAGAGGTTACCACACCTTTGGAACAGACTCCTATTTCATGTCAAACGGAGTACCTCATTGGCACTCTTCAAACGCAGTCTGGATGATTGGATGAGTAACAGTAAATTCACCCTGAAGGTTCCAACCTCTTGAATGCAGGCTTTAGGTGCTGATCGTGGAAATAAGGGTAGAAGTTGGCTAGGCTAATGGCCCAAGGGTCCTAGGGCCATTAGCCTAGTAACTTGCTATGATCCTATGAAGTGTTTGGCAGGTGTAGTTGAGAAGGAAAATCTGAATGAGGAGGTAAAGCTAGACCCAGAGGTGCTGCAAGCCAAATGATGCAAGGTGTCAGGGTACTTTGAGGCAGAAGAATGCTGAAGTGCAAGGTGTTACAACAGTGAAGAGACCTATGCTTCTGTATGGCACAGAATCCTGAGCAGACAAAGCAGAGCATGATAAAGCTTGTGACAGTCGAGATCAAGTGCCTAAAATGGGTAGCAGGATGCACACTGTTGGTCAGAAAAAGAAGGAATAAGGTCATCAGAGCTAAACCTAAAGCTTCCTCAGCTGTAGAGAAACATCAAGTAGAACATATTACAGGGTTTTACTCGCATGTACAGGAAAGCAAATGTTACTTTCGTAAAGCAGATTTAGTAGCGACTGGAAGAAGGCAACAAGAGATGAGGATGTCCAAGAAATAGATAGTGTAAGTGAAGACCTGCGACAGGCATGACTACTGAAGGTTGGAGAGTGGTGACAGTTGATGGGACACCCCAACCACAAGTAAAAATGAGAAAAAGGGACTTGAAGATAAAAAATAATAATAATATATATATATATATATATATATATATATATATATATATATATTATCACTAGATGGTACCAAATATTAGAAAGACAGAATTCTTGTGCTTAAGTAAAGTTATCTAAGTTTCCCATTTTCTCAGCTTTCTAAGTGAATAATACATTTTTTAATAATGGTACTGAGTTTGGGCCTTTGTTCACTGATTATTTTCAGCTTTGTTCTTTATTCTTGAGTTAAGTTGCTGATACTGTGCCAGAGAGAACAGAAAATTATAGGATATAGTAAGAGAAGTACTTACAGTTATTAAGCAAGACCAAAAGTTTCATTACTGTTACTGGTATGCTTTGAATGTCAGGGCTGCTAATATAGAAATGTGTGGGTCTGATAAGAAGCAATAGTGCACTGAATGAGATATTACACAAGCATCTGTGTGTTCAAGTACTAGGAGCCCATGAGAAGTAATGATATTCATCATAGTTTGTTGCAGTACTGATTCTTGGGTCTTCCTGCCATGCAGAAGCTCGTGACTGGCCTGATTTCCAGAGTCTTTGCATCATCCCTAGCTGACAGATATCTGACGACTGATGACTGATGTCTGGATGTCAGGGTATAAGAAGGGCATCCATCAGTGCCATCTTTAGTTCTTTGTAGCTGTGCAGTCCAGTGTCCTTTACGTGTGTTCAGCACGCTCTCAGCCAGTTGGTTTGCTTGTGCTTCCAGAGATCCTATTCACCTTCCAGTCAGATAAGTTCCTGTTGAGGAAATTTCTCTAGAAATTTAATGTTCAGAAAAGTAAGCATTTGCTTGAAGTGTGGGAAGCAAATTCCGTGCAAACATTTTCATTTGTTTTGTCTGTTCTGCTTGGGGCCTAAGCACAATATCTCTACCTGACCAGACTGTGCAGGATTCCATGCAAAAACTCTAAAATGTAGGGCCGAAATACTTGCAGCCCATATAGAGTCATCTTCTTTGGCTTCCTTGGTTGCATTCCATTGCTACCACAGGGTCTCTGCAGACTCCTGCATCTGCTAGTGTCATTTCAAAACAAAAAAAGGCAGAAAAGCCCAAGGACCTGACATTTCCACAAAAAGTTTGAACTACTGTTCTTAAGTCATACAACAACATAGGTAAGGTGCCTTTGCAACCCACCTGGTTTATTGCCTTCTAGGCCTGAATCCTTTGGCTCAATCCATCAGGAGGCCAACATGGCTTCTGGCTTACCTTTAAATGTCAGTACAGTTCACACGTAGGTTGATAATGAGTTTACTCTACAGGCCTCCGCTTCTGATGTCTGCATATTTTCTACTGAGGGAAACTCCTTGTTTTCCCCAACTACCAAAGTTATAACCAAAGTTACAGTCAGATGTCTACATCATTCGGTCTCCCCTGTAGAATGGGCAACCAAATCAATGTGAATCACGTTATTTGCTTCACCATCCCCTCCAACTACTTCTATGCAGACCAAAGCCCTTGACCTCCTTAAGACAGCACAGTAGTTTATGGCTTTCATGAAATCTAGAGAGCCATCTTTTTCATCCACCTCTGAGACCTCACCATCTAAGCAGAGCAGGAAAGCAGCTTGTCAGAAAGAGGAAGATTCTTCTACTCTGAGGATGTGGAGGAATTGTCTTAATATGGACACTTACCACCTTAGACTTACCCAGGCTCAGACTCTGATGTCACACTCTCTTCTTCTTCCCCCTCAAAGACCTCCTTTCCTTTGGGGATACCCTGCATTAAATGAAAGAGGCTTTCATTTGGGAATGTAAGCAGTTTGCCAGGCCCAGGCCTACTATAAGGGAACTCCTAAATCTCCCTTTACCCAGACTACTGGCTATTCCTCCTGTGCACATTATATTAGACAATGTCTTCAAAGACATATCTCTACAACCTGACTCTGCTCCCTGCTCCAAGGAAACCAGACAGGCACAGAGTGCTAGAAACTCATAAGCACCTCTATAAAACTCTGAAGGCTGATCCTTCTGTTCTCTCTGCTGAATCTACAAAAGATGTACCTAAAGGGGCAACACAACATCCCCTGTGTAATGATAGGGAAATCTAATTACTAGACAGATTTGGAAAGAAAGCTTATGCTTCTGCTGTCCTGGCAGTGAGAGCTTTGAATTGTCATTTCTATATGCTTAAGTACCTTGAATTTCTTCAAGACAAAATGATATCTTAGTTACTCTGTTGCGGGTAGAACCTTATCCAAGGAAATTTAAGAGTTTGAAAGAAAAGCTTTACAAGTCTCCAGACACTTTTTAAGATGTGTCTGTGATGCCTTATACTTTTCTTGCAAAGCAGCTGCCACAGGTTCTATCATCCGCAGACATGCATGGCTCAGGACACAGCCTCTGCCAGATCAGGAAAAGGCTGAACTATTAGATGCTCCTTTGGAAAAAGAATTAATTTTTGGTCCACCAGCTGAACAGTTTTTTGAGAACCTGGACAAAAAAGGGAAGAAGCAAATTAAAACTGTCAGAATTTTACCTATCTCTAATTCCAAGGTACAGCAGGAACAGCCTTTTAAAACCGTGCCCTTTCCCACCTAGACCAGACGAGGAGAAGCCTCCCTGTGGTAAAAAGATAACAGTGTAGGAGATGGCAACTAGAAAAATCTCAAAGGGCAAGGTTTCCAAGGGACCCACTTAGCACTGAGAGCAACTATAACTGTGCGTCACCCCTCCCTTACCCATTCTCATCCCTCCCAGGCCTCTTGTAAAGAGAGTCTCCTTCCTAAACCAGTGGAAGGCTGTCACCAGGAACTAGTGGGTCTTCAACATCATAGAGAAGGGATCCTGTATTAAATTCAGAGAAATTCCACCCTTTCTGGGCATTCCAAAACCACCAAAACAGCAGGAAAGTCTCTTGCCACTTAGCCTCAGGGAGCTACTTCAACAAGGATCCATTCACCCTCTCCCATCAAGAGCAAGAAGGTAAAGGCTTCTACTTAAGGATTTTTCTTGTCTCAAAAGAAGATGGCACTTGAAGACCCATCTTGAGCATCTCAAAGCCAAAGAAATTCCTTAGCATCCCAAAATTCAAAGTGCTTACATTGCAGAAATTAACTGCTTGTGATCTTCCTAGATGCCTCCGTGGTCACCATGGACCTAGAGGTTGCTTACCTCCATGTCCCTATAGCTGGCAGTCACAGAAAGTACCTATGATTTGTACAACAGGTTCCCACTTCCATTTCTTTGCTTTACCATCTGGGCTAGCTACTGCACCTGGAGTTTTCACAAAATGCGTAGCTGTTTGATACCACATTGCAGAACTCTAGCAGTCCATATTTACCCCTACTTAGAAGACTCTCTTATTCATGTAAGATCCGCATCAGAGACCCTGAATGCTTTACACATTACTATAGACTGTTTCCAGAAGGTAGGTTTCAACCTAAATCTTCAAAAATCTCAAACTCTCCAGCAAAGAAGGATCCTCTTCTGGAAGTTATCATAGACTGGGTTCAACCCATTATTGAGTACAATGCCCCTTTCTGCATATACCTCACAAAGCACATGCAGCAACTGGAGAGAACAGAGGTTCCTCACCCAGAGAATCCAGGGCCTCAAACATCTACCCTACACAGATAGGCTAAAAGCCCTGTCCCTCTACTCGGTCTCCTATAGACTTCTCAGAGGTGACGTCTGTCTTTCATGCAAAATAATCTCAGACCCTGCCCTAATAGGAATGCTGCATATCTGCAAGTCAAACTCCACTCGAGTAACCCACACACGTGACCTTGTTGGCGGGACAGATGTGTGTCCCAGAGACTACCCCCTTTTGTGGAATAGACTCCCTCTCCACATAAAGCAGGGTACCTCATTAAACCTTTTTAAGTGCAGCCTGGATAACTGGATGGGGAACAGAAAATACATCCCTGGGATTCCACCTGTGTCCCTGCTGGACAGGGGCATAGGGTGCTGACTTGTTGGAACATGGGCTAAATTCTTGGCGAGGCTTGTAAGGGCCTTGGGGCCAATAGCCTAGTAACTTCCTGTGATCCTATGAACAGAAAGCCTTTTTTCTCCAAGACATGATAGTGTTCTTGACAGTCTGACTGACTGGTGTGCTTCCAAAGGAGCTCATCACTGGAGGAGAATTCCTGAGGATACTGGGGTACCTGGCATCATACATCCTCATGATTCCTTTTGCATAGCTACACTTGAGGAAACTTCACTGGTTCCTAAAGAAATGTCTGGGAACAGAATTCCCAACCCTTTGAAACTCTGATGCTCCTCCTTCTATGTCTGAAAAGAGAACTTCTGTGATCGAAGAACACCATACAAAAGAACCCAGAAGCAGACAAGTCTGTTACTACTAACAGCTCAGACATAGCTTGGGAAGACCCTCTTAGGTCCACTGAAGGTAGAGGGCATTTGATCCCAGTAGCAAAGGAAGTTGCATAAAAAACAAAAAGAGTTAATAGTTTACATGGCCATAAAATATTTCAACAAAATTAGGGACACTGCAGATCTGGACAAACACCACCACAATCGTGTTAAATTAAAAAAAAAAAGTGAGAGAGCTTTGTCCTACCCATTGTGCAGCTTTGACAGGAAAACTTAGATGCTGGCTCAAGAGGCAGGGCTAACCTTCACAGCCTGTTATATTCCAGACCAGAGCAATCCCCTAGCAGATTCTCCTAGCAGGGGCCTTCTAGACCCCCAAAAAATGGATGTTGAAAAACAAAGTTTTCTTGGATCTGACCATACAGTGGGGGATCTCCTCAACAGTCCTGTTTGCCTGTCTCCACAACAAGCAACTACAGAAGTTCTGCTCCAGAACACAACAGACAGGAGCCTGGAAGATAAATGCATTCTCTTTCAAATAGCCAAACTGATTCCAGTGTACATTCCCACCCTTGCCCCTTATTCCCAGCATGCTAACAAAAATCAGGATGGACAGACCCAGCATGATTCTAGTGGTTGCCTTCTGGCCGAGACAACAGTGAATCCCCCTCCTCCTGATACTAAGTGAGGGGAGAGTCTGTACCCTACCTCAGGTGGTAGAGCTCTTCAGCCAGGTCATGGAGTCTGTCTTCCATCCCCACCTAGCACCTTCATGTTAACTGCATGGATGAATGTTTTTTGACACCTAGGATGGCTTCTTACCCCAAGGAGGTGCTTTTCATTCTAAGGGAAGCGAAACGCCCAATTCCAGGCAAAATGGAAAAGATTTTTCACCTGTTCTCACAACAATGGCACTGATCCTGCTCAGGCAGACATCAGCTCAGCCTTACAGTATCTGTCAGGCCTTTCCTATTCCAGCATTCAAGTACATGCATCGGCAGTTTCAGCTTGTCTGAATAATGCTCAACCTGTCTTCTCACACGTCTATTATGAAACTTTTTCTAAAAGGGACTAACTCTGTAACTCTAGCTCTCTAACTTGCAACCACCCAGAGGGAACCCTATTTCACCTTAGGATCTAAATTATGCCTTGGAAAACTAACTTTGCCTCCCTTTGAACCTGTAAAAATGCTCACCTGAAAGTCCTCCTTCCTTATAGCTGTGATTTCAGCTAGGAGAGTTTCATAGCTGCAAACCTTCATGTGTAAAGAACCTTTCATTGTCTCCCACAGGGATAGGGTCACCCTCAGAACAAATCCAATCTTTATAACTAAAGTGGTATCAGACCTTTTTTAAACCAGTGCTATCCACCTGCTAGTCTTCTACACAAATCCACAGAACAGGGAAGAAGTCCTTCATACACTGGATGTGCACAGACAAATAAGGTACTATCTAGACACGACAAAAAGGTCTAATAGAACAGAGGAATTGCTGGTGACTTTCGCAGAGGGCAAACAGGGAAAAAAATCTGTCTCCAGACAGTAATGTCTAAATGGTTAGCTAACTGCATTAAATTCTTTTACTCGCACCAAGGAAAGGATTTACCTGGGCATATTAAAGCCCACTTTACCAGACAAGGTGTGACTACCGCTGCTTTCCTCAAAGATGTTCCCACCCAGGCTATCCTAGTAGCAGCCACATAAAAGTCAGTGTACACCTTCTCAAAACACTATAACCTAGGCAATGCCTCCAGGGCTAGAGCAGCTTTTGCTTCTGCCATCCTGCAAAATCTTATTTCCTAAGGTCATACAGATGAATCACCACCCAATTTTTTCACTTTGGGAGATCTCCTAAGAATCAGTACTGCAACATTGACTATGAAGAACATAGTACAGTCGTGCACCCCTTGACAAAATTGTAGATGTTTGAGTAGATCGATGTTGCAGTACATATTCCCACTATCCAACCCCTTCATCCACTGACCATGTGTCCCCCTTTGATGGCTGGAAGAGGTAGAGAAGTTCTGTGCAGGTAGTCCTTATCACAATCATCTTGTGTCTGCCTCCTATGGTTTTCTTTCTTTTCCCTCAGGTTCAGACACCTGGGTAGGTTGTGTTGTCTTCATGCATCAGACTGCTTGTTCACTGCTTAGAAAGACCTGAAGATGGCACCAGTGGACATCCTTCTTATAACCTCGGTAGTCGATGTTTGTCAGCTGAGGATGATGCAGAGACTATGGAAACTGGGCCAGTTGTGGGTTTCTGAATGGCAGGAAAGACCCAAGGATTAGTACTGCAACACTGATCTACTCGTACACCTACAATTATGGTAAGTTGGGCACAACTGTACTTAGTTTTGATGGTGCATTTCTGGAAGAACAGAGGAGAAACAATATAAATCAGGTCACTTTTGCTGCAGGGATATGCACAGCATGGAAAAAGTCTATAATTCCAACAAGTGCACTACCAGAGAAAAAAAAGCATGCTGCAGAACACAACAGCATGTGAAAGAGGGAAGACCTTTCAGATATATATTTTATTCATGAATCATGTAGGTAGAGTGGTCTTGAAGGACTTTATTAGTCATGTCTCAGGCCAGAGACAAGATGCCACTGTTTATACAGTAGAAGGTCAAAACAGCACATCATTGCGAATTACAGGACGCATGTAAAATGATCATTAAAATAAGGTACTGGGTACATAACTTTCTAAAATAATTTTTGGTCAATGCACAGTAGTACCAAAGGGTATAAAGAAAAGCTAGTGGTTGGGAGTGACTAATGGGGCTGTAAGGGCTATTTGCAGTTGGGGAAGGGAGAACAAAGACAGCATCTTATGAATAGTTGAAATAATGGAACACTAGAAATAGTTTGAAAGGGCAGATGTGAGGACGCTTCCTATATGTCATTGTTTTTGTTTTTGGATACAGATTAAAAGTAAGGACACTTGAGAAAATTGAACAGAGTGCATAATCCTTTTTCTCTGGCAGATTTTACTTCTCTACACACACACACACACACACACACACATGTACATGTCTCTGCATATCTATGTATTTATATATATATATATATATATATATATATATATATATATATATATATATATATATATATATATATATATATATATATATATATATATATATATACATACACACACACATACATAATACACACACGTATGTATGTGTGTACTCTCCTTATTTTATGTATGTATGTATATATATAATTTATTTTTTCAATTTTTTATAAAACTTAAAAATTGTGAGGGTCACTTGAAAATAGATACAATAGAGAATTGCATGTGTTAAGGCCTGTCCCAGTTGGTTAATTTGTTAATCGTATACAGAACTGCAAGAACAATGTGAGAACATGATTTAACTTGGTTGATAACAAAATGCTTTTACATGTATAGGTCACAGCCCTACGTCGTCAGGTCCGGCCAGTATCAGATAAAGGGAAAGTGAGTCGCAAACTGAGTTTGCCTGAGCATATCCAGGAGCCCACTTCCAGTACACAGGATTATGATGCTTCAAGATCAGCTGTCCAACAAAGAATGAGAATATCCATGCAAAGACCACAGTCTGTAGTCCCCACAGCAAATGGAATAAGGTGAGAATGTGCTTTGTGCCTACTAAGGCTACATGCTTTCCATACAGCATCGTCTTAAAATTATCCAGTTGTAATAATGCAGATGTTTAGTATTCCAGCAAAGTGGTGCTCATCTGAAGGACTGATTATTAATTTTGCTTTAAAAACAAGTAATTTTGCTTCTCAGTTGCATGAAAGTGGATCTACTGGATGTGTGACTGAGGACCATTTGAAAGATGCTGTAACTCTCTGCTAAAACAAAAACAAATTTTATGGGTAGAGAGAGACTCCTCCAACCCTCCACCAGTGTTGTAGTATTTGCCTCTAAACTCCATTTAATACTAGTGCGAAGGTCATTGCATCTTAAAGCAGGCTGGTTAAACCTAAGAAAGTAAAAGTGGCATTTAAATCTTTGATCTCCTTTTCCCTTTCTTAACTTAATGTGAATTTCAGCAATCTTAATTTTCATTAGGCAAAATTCCTTGAAGTGTAGATCAGTCATTTTATTCTTGGCCCAACTGTCCGAGGTATGTTTTGTAATATTGGATCTTATGTGTGTGATGCACTGTGTGCTACTCTTGATCTCCTTTCATGAATTTGCTGATTTTTTAGCAGTAGAAGCAAATACATGGCTGTGCATACCCTGGGAGTAGTTCACAATTTTAGATGCATTTAACACCAAGCAGGAAAAGTGAGATTTTTGAACTAGAATACTGTTGGCATGTTCAGATATGTATGTAGTATGTTGAAATCTGAAATGTAGTAAATTATTTAATGTTCTGTAGGTTGAGGGGACAACTTTTTGATGATTAGCAAAAAAGAAATTGGCACAGTCGTGCATTACAGATATTTCACTTACCATGCAAGCATATATGCGCATAAGGCCAAATTCCAAAATCTTTGCTCTCAGTAAGTAACTTACTCCAGTGTAAGCCTGTCCCAACTCTGAAGGACTTGTTCTCCGTGTAAATGACTGACTTTGATGTGAGGCCCATTGATAAACAGAATTAAACCATGACCCAGATTCCAAAGGACTTGCTTTGAGTTAATCTTTTGGAATCTGGTCCCTGGTGTAAGCCCATTTATAGATTGGGCTTACAACAAGAACAAGTCTTTCAAATTGGGGCATACTTGCACTGGTGTAAGCCAATTAGTTGCGAGCACATCTTTTTGAATCTGGCCCGTATTTCATGTATGAATTTGTCTGCTAGTTTGATAGTTGCATGCATGTTCTGTTATACAGTGCTTTAAATATGATATGTAGCATTTTAGCAACATTTTGTCTTGTGGATGGTTATACTCCTCAGTTTTTTTTATTTTTGTAAAGTCTGGGTTAAATGTGTGGCCTTGTTTTAGTAGTGGGACTATGGTTATGTTCAGTTATGTTAGTTTTACAGTTCTTTCCATTTTTTTTTGTTTTAGTTTAATCCAATTTAGTGTAGGTATGTAGAACTGGGTCCATTTGCAAGTGATGCCATTTCCCATTTGGTTAATTATAGCTGTGATATACTTTTTAATTCAACATTTGTTCAAATTTTGTTAGACTTAATTTCTCAGGACTTGTTTTGTGTGGCATATTTGCATTTGTGTGGTTTCATTGTGAATTTTTTGCATGTGCACTGTGCAGTTTCACTTTCTTGTAAATGTGAATAGGGCTGAGTTAAATGATTGGCTAAAAAAAAAGAAACCCCACAAAAATTGGAACACCACAAAAATCAGCTACGTCACACGGATCTTAAGAGTTTTTAGCTTTATTTTGGTACCTCGGCCTTTCGCCTTCTAGGAATAAACCATGCATTGCAACCTGATCCAATTTATACACCAAATGCTCCATTCAATGATTAACCAGTTAAACATACAGTAATCTAATTATCAACAATTTAGCTAACGACTTTACTTGAGACAAAATGCCATTATTACCAAATACTTTCAAAAAACTTTTTTGTTTATTTATTAATTAAATAACATATTTATTTAATACATGTTGTTATAAAATTCCACAGAAATCTATTCCTATAAAGTCAAATTGTTATCCAAGTTCATTCCACTGAGGTAAAGTGTCCTATAATTTATAATCATCCTACATTATAATCTGTTAAGTTCCTCTTTAAAACTTACCCAAATACTCAAATGTGGTTGGGTTAATACACTAAAAAACAAACTGTTTCCCAATTCGCCATGTGCAGATATAATATTAAGTGATTGGTAAGACTGTTAGAGTGCTTGATGATACATATGGAGTGGTGAAAAAAATGTATATTTACCACACCCTGTACTGTGTGCTGGGTTATTGTTTTTAAACTCTGTTTTCTGTCTTTCTTTCCACCTTCTTTAGTAATCCTGTCCATGGCTGAACATATCAGTTTTGCAGGAAGCCATGTAAATTGCTGATTCTCCATTAAGAAATGCATGCTTCCTTGGAACTTTAGCATCACAGTTCACCTGAGTATGATGATAGTTTATGGGAAGAATGAAGCTCCATACCAAGAAAAACAGGGCACTGAAGGATAAAATGGAAAGAGAGACCTGTCATCTATGTGGAAAGGAGTCATGAGAGAAAGCAGCACAAATTTGAACAAGCATATATAGCACAGGCTAGTAGATGGGGAGATTGAGTTAGGAAAGACATGGAAGAACACATGAATGGAGTGGATATCAGAGACTGATGCATTTTGGATCATGCTGTGGTCATTAGGAGAGTGAGGATAGAAGGAACAGATGGAAAGGCATTCAAGTTAGAAATAGATGGGATACAAGCAAAGAGAAAGAAAGGCAGTAAGGAAAAGTTATGAGGGGTGAGTGTGATAATGAATTGTAGGGGTAGTATTGCAGAGATAGAAGAAATATGTTGGGAATATGAGACTGGTGTTTGAAAAGCTGACTGGAGAGACTAGGAAGAAGCCAAAGTTGGTAGGATTAAACATTAACTATTTTGATTTAGTGTTAAATTGACCACTTCTCCAAGAAGTGATGTTAGGGTTTTTTACTCACAACTGCTCTTTCTTTGCTGATCCCTCCAATTCTGTCCACTGTACCCTTTTTAACCAGGTGCAATTACAAATATATTTTACATTATACCTACTCTCCTGCCCTATTCCTTGTTTCTAGTACATTTTCCATATTTACTGTAATTGCATATTTCTTAAAGTTCAATCTACATCTCCATCCACATATTCCTTCATGATACAAACTCCATTTCCCTTACACGCATACCCCCCCCCAAAAAAAAAAGAGACTATACAACATAATCCAGACAATGTATTTTACTAAAAACAAACAGACCTTTAACATTTCCATTCACTAAAATGACTTAAACTTCACTGGAACAATTAAATTAAGCCATTTTATATATACCCAAACTTGTCATATATCCAACCATGTGATATATTTCTTAAATGAACATCACTATTTTAAAACGTGTAAACTGTACATTGTAGCACGATTATAATTTCCTAAAAAGAGTAAGTAATGTAAAAATTAGATGATGATACAGACTAATAAGATTTGTTATGCAATACGCATTTTATATTAATATATTCATTCTAACCTGGCATAATATCTGCTTTGAGAATTAATTGCTTTTTTTACTTTTAAGTTCTAACCTGTTATTGTAGTCCCTCCCATGAGTATCAAATTCAGCATGTTCTATTGCAAAGAACATTTGTAGAAATGTTTGCATGCAGTGGAGTGCTTATATAATATGGTTAATGAATCTTTTATCTTAATAAACCTACTACTACACACCCCATAATATTTGTTCATATGGGCAAATCTAATTTTATGCCATTACAGATAAATCTGTACAGCTTACATGTGCTGCATGCAAAAGTTCATTTTTATTTTGTAGTGACACACTACTGCTTTATTGCCCAAAGCTGTCACCCTCTCATTCCCTGCCTTCCCAGTCAGTCCACAACACCTCCATTCCTCTCTTTGCTAGCTTTTTAACCTCCCCAGTGTCCAGCTTAAGCTTCTGCAACACCTCATCCCCTCTAGCTTCCTTCGTTATTGTACTCATTACTCTGGCCTTCTTGACTAAATTAGTAATTAATCTAGTTAACTAGATTTTTCATAGGTGTTTACTAGGCTAATGACCAGAAGGGAAATCTCCGACAAGTTCTGGCACCCTTGATAAGTGTAAGCAGAGGCTTGGGAGGTGAAATATTTACAAGCAGGGGCCTGGGAGATGAGTCATTTACTGGCTGCCTGTGTCCATTAGAGACATAGGTACCTAACCAGGGATGAATTTTCTGTTCCCTATTCATTTGTTCAGGTTTCACTTGAATTGGGTTAGGGAGGAACTCTGCTCCATATGGATGGGGAGCCTGATCCAGAGAAGGCGTAGTCTGTGGGACACATATCTTTCTCTCCAGCAGATCCTATTTGTACCACAGACAAGGTTTAAGTCTTTAAAATAGATAATTCTGGTGCTGTTTGTTTTGCGGATATGCAGAAAGTCCATCAGAGTGGGGGTCTGAAAATGCCTTGTATGCCAGGCATAGATCTCCCCTCAACAGGCTATAGGTGACAGAATACAGGGATAGGGCCTTGAGGCAGTCTGCATAGGCAATATTACTTGCACCCTGTATTCTTTTAGTGAGGAACCTCTGTGGACACTCCAATTATTGGATATGCCAGGTTAGGTAAATACCAAAGGAGGCATTGTACTCAATGATAGGTCTGATGAATGCCAGATACAGTGGAACAGTAACATCCTTGGACCTAGATACCATACATTTCTTTATAAGTTCTGTAACATAGAATGATTTACTCACCACTGTAGACACGTGATGGTCAAAGGCTAGCTTACTATCTGTGTGTGTCCTGAAGTAACTTACTAGTGGGTGTGTTGTCAATATGATAGTTACCAGGGTTGACTTCCCAAAGGACACTGTTATGCATTTCTTGGTATTTAGTTTTACAGGTTTTAGTGCATGGCTCTGGCACCAGTTGTTTCTGTGTCAGCCCTTCCTGGAGAAAATTTGCGCCAGTGGGTGATTCAGTGACAGCTCTTAATTTGCAGTCATCTGCAAATGTAGTCAAGCAGAGGCCACTGATATTGGCATTGACTTCAGAGAAGTCCTTGCCAAAAAGGAGCAGTCCCAAGACTGATCCCTGAGGTACACCACTTGTGACTGGCCTCTTTGTTCAGGTGGACTGGCCTCTTTGTTCAGGTGGACTCCCCACTTCTAGCTTCTTGGGTACTGTCTGTGAGCGAGCTGGCTATCCATTAGGTGACATAATGGTTTGTACCTAACCTCATAGGTTTGTCAACAATGACTGAGTGAGGATTGTGTCAAATGCCTTGGCAAGGTCAAGGTAGACAGTTTGAACCATTTTGCCCTCTTCCATTGCTTTGGTGACCTTCTCAAAGAACTCATTTTGGTTGGGTCCAGTGTCTGGAGGTTCCCTGTGCAGGAAACATATGATGATGTTCGGCATAACTTTTAAATTCAGAAGTATTTGGAAGACTGGCTGGATGTTGGGCTTCCATGGCCGGGAATCCCATATTGTTAATAATACTACAGCAGTGAATGTAAGGGCATCACCATTTAACACTGATTGTCAGGAAGTCCTTCTGCTTGGTGCAGCTGGTTGCCTATGACATATTTAAATCTATAAAGATTTTATTGTCCACTTGTATTTAGCACTGATCCAACCAATTATAAAGTACAGCTCCCCCTGTAGAATGTAAATTACCAGGTATGGCAAACAGTTTGAAATACCCCAGAGATTTCTAACCAAGAGGATCATGGGCCTAAAACCTCCTAAGCTACCAGAGAAGATTAGAAAAACTATTAAATTTTTGTGTGTCTTATAGGCTCCTCAGAGTAGACCCATGCCCTGCCTTCCAAAACGGTCAATGACTCTAGTCCAGGATCTCTTGTACCTTTACAAGTAAATGCTCCCACAAATACCAGAACAAGGCATCTAAACCTGTCTCAGCAAATCATAAAATGAGTTGAGACCGATTCATTACTTAGCATCTCCCTTGCCTCTCAAATAGACTCCCTCTGCAAATCAAGCATTGTGATACACGATCTTCCTTCAAGTGGAACCTGAATAATTAGATGATGATCTATAAATTCATCCTGGGCTTGACTGGCCTAGAAGGTGCAGTCTAGGGTGGGATCTGGCAATTTGTAATGGTCACAAGACTCAGTAGACGTGAATTTCCTATGATTTTTGTTGTATGAAATAGAGAGGGAGTTTAGCATATATTTTCATTCCTCTTGACAAGAAATCTTGTGTGCTGCACATTTTTTTTGGGGGGGGGGGGGTATGTTCCTGTTGTTAGTCTTCAGTCCCTTTCCTGGCCAATAGACCCATTCTTTCTCATTACTGGGGCAAGGGTCAATCAAGGAGGTCATTAATTAGAACAGCCGTCAGGAGTGATTTGAGGATCAAGCAGTGTGATGCACTGCTTTCCTTCAAATGGGACCTGAATAATTGGACTGATATTCATAAATTCACCACAGACTTGAATGATCTAGCCCTCCTTGAGAGGGGAGGTATGGCTTTTATGGCTGTAGCAACCATACAAGTCTGGCTAAGCTTGAAAAGGGGGCGATGCAAAGGGCTTATTACACTGATCATCACTTGCTTTCACAAGAGACATTGTCAGCAGTCAGCTATGCCCCCAAACTCGGAAGCATAGAAAGGGGTTCCCTGTTCTCCACCAGGAAGATCGCACTAAAGAAAGAGTAATGTCTTAAATGGCTCTGTGCATACCTAGGGTTAAGTTTGACCAGCAAATCTGACATAAAGATCACTAGCATAAGGAGATACTATGGCTAATGCATTGGATACCAATGCATTGGTTTGGTTGCTTGTTATTGCAACAGCGAAGTTAAATGTTGAGCATTTTTCCCCTCAAACAAAGCATGCCTTCTCCAAAACGTCACTGTCAGCCTGGGCAGAGTTACATTTCACTGGATTTGGGAAAAAGGAAAAAATTCAGTCATTCACTATACAGCTTGGAAGACAATGAGATTTTTTTTTAATTAATTAATGATGGCCGATATCAGAAAATGTTCAGTTTGCCTTTTGTTTTTTTTTTGACTGAAGACATCCATCTGCATAATTAATGGACCATAGTGCATCTGTAATATGGCTTAGAGACAGTCTCTTAATTCCCTTTTCACTTAATTTTCAAATGGGGCATTCCCAAGACTTTTGAAGTACTTTGAATCCATGCATCATCTTTAAACACATTTTATATCAAATAATAGTGACATTGTAGTCTGATTTAGATCACAAAATACTACACAAGCTGTATATCCATGCATGCATGTGTGCATTTGTCTGTACATAGTTGCAATCCATTTCTGTAGAGGGTAATTAAAAGGGATTCATTGTATCCAAGAGGGAAATATGGCCCTAGTGCCTTATAATTGGGATGCATCTTCAAATGAACTTTGTTGTCATGAGCTTATGTCATGAATATATAGGCTACTTAACTATTCGTACATGCTCAGGCATTAGTTATGTTTTTTGGCTCTTTTGTTAAGTACATTCAGAGAGGTAATGCAGGTCGTCATTATGTGCATATATATTACAATAAGCAGTTTTTGCCAAGTAGTATCTTGTAACTAGTAACCGTGTGACTTTTAAAGGGCATGATCATTCAATGTATTTCCTCTCATTTCCTTTTTATTTTATATATTCTAGGAAGAATTACCAGAGGAAAGTCACTACTGTTTATTCATCAAAGGCAGCTAGAGTTAAGTGGCAGTCACTTGAACGCAGGATTACAGATATTATTATGCAAAAAATGACGATTGCTAACATGGAGTCTGATATGAACCGCTTGCTGAAGGTAAGTATTAATCAAGTACTGTCTTTTTTTTTTTTTTTTAATACCACCAACACTATGTCTACCTACTGTTTAAGTTGTCTTCAGCTGACCATGGTTATTCATTAATGGGGTAAAAGACACTTGGAGTGGTAACCCTTCAGTCAGCCGTGAAGGATTTCTTTTTCTGCTCTTAAACTGAACTCCAGTGGCTGAGGACGGGTGCTTGCTCTTAGACATGAGTCTTCTGTTCTTTCACATTCTGTCCTTGCTCACTCCCATATGAACATTACTTGACAACAGGATTGCCACCTAACGTTTTTCTGGATACTCCAGAAAACTGAAGGCTCATCCAGTAATAATTTTGCAAACTCTTGATACATACCTCTCAACCTCTTAGCATAAGAAATCTGGGCAAAGTCTACAGTAATGGGGGACAAAGGCCCAAATACAGGAAGAGATCTTAAACATTGCTCTTATAAACTTAGAAACTTGCTCGAATAACAGTTTTTTTGTTAGCATGCATTTTCTGCCCAAATACAGGAAGAGATCTTAAACATTGCTCTTATAAACATAGAAACTTGCTAGAATAACAATTGTTATCATGCATTTTCTAAAGGATGTTAAGTCTGAATCTCAAATGTGAGTCATTATTTAGTGACTTCAGTCCTCCATGATTCTTCAGAAAACCATAAATTTTGTGAATATACCAAAAATACGAACTGAAAATCTGGACAATTGAGAGGTATGCTCTGATCTTCTGTTTGTCAGAGCAAAAAGAATGTCATTTTTTGTAAAATCACTGCCCCCAAATGCTTTCACTTCAGAGTAGTGAGGTTGTGTCTTTTGGCAGCAAAGCAAATTAAAAAAAAAGTTCAGCAGAAATGACAAGACCATATACATAATAAATTGGGTGGGGAGAGTAGGTAGGATGAGTGAGGTAAAACTAGAAGTGATTTCATTCTGTACTTTATGTGGACCCATTGTCTCTCTTATGACACACACGCGTATATACACACACACACACACATACACACACAGTGGTAGGCCAGACACATTAAGAAGAATCAGTGAGCCATTTGACAAGCAAGTTCTTTGACCATATACAGATGTAGGTGTCTTAGAATGAACTTCGCTGATTTTTATTGTTACATGTTTATAACATATTTGAACAGATATGAAAATGTAGTAGTCTGTTACTTGTCATTAACTTTTAGTGACTATTTTATTGCATTTCATTTTTCCCTGCTAGATTTATAAAAGAACCGGGTGAAAACTGAGTTAGAAAAATGCACATGGGCTCTTAGTGTACAAACCTGTGCATTTATTTACTTACTTTGAAATTTGCTAGCAATATGGTTTAGGCTTATAACCTAAACTGAAATATGTTTTAATGAAATAAAAGTGTAGTGTGCATTATATTATTTTCAACTCAGAGTAATTAGGCTTTGTGTTTTAGACAGGAGTCTGCTTTGCACAATCACTAGAATTCAGAAAGGTTATCATCAACAGAGCTAATTGGGCAACATGGGGACTGCCAGTTAGAGAGAGTGATGATCTCGGACTCAGTGATGGGATAAAGGTGCACTGTGAAACATGTCATTAGCAGCTCATTACCATGTCTCTGAATTGAACTTTGAGAGCTGTAAGACTGTGCCGTTGTTCTACCACCCAACTCATATCCAGGCAGCTGCAGGCATGTCCCTAGAGATACACACTATCACAGAAGTGCACCAACAGGTTTTCTCCTATACATGCACTCGCGTGTGCGGGCGAGCACACACACACACACACACACACACACACACACACACAGGTTCACCTACATAGGTTCATACTGAAATAGGTTCACCATAGGCCTGCACAAGCTATACACATTTTTTTGAGCCTGCCTTAGTATGGGGAACTATACCCATTATTTTGCTGTGATATTGTTTTGCTGTGCCCAGTGACACAGATTGCAGCCTCTGGTAATGCCCTGATCTCCCATCCATGACACTGGATTTATCTTCTCCAAATAGAGGTCTGCCCATTACTCAGCCTCCGATTTATTTGGTCAGCTCCAATCTACCTCATGATGAATCTATCTCCAGCACGCCCTATTAAGATAGTCGATTTAAGTTAAGTCTCCCCGTGTCGGTTTGGGTGGGTTTCTGCCGGATTTAGATGCAAGTTCATTCTCATGGGGCTTGGTTTTACATGGCGATATTAATCAAATGTCATTATTGTGGTCACTGCATAGGACTGAATAGCTTCTGAGTTCTCGGTTTTGGTGAGATACTTTAGATGTTTGAGACCCCTTTTATCCTTCAGACTTTTTTGTTGTGGCTCCTTGGGCTGCAGTACCGGGTCAGATACATGATGAGATGGCTAGCATAGGAGGGTCGGACTTGTGATGAATCTGATGGACTATGAGTATTGGTCCCCTTGATCTAGATGAGATCCCTGAATGATCTTAGGGCAATAAGGTGAAAGATCTTCACTACTCCTGAACCTCTATAGCAGGTGACAGACTAACTACTACTGCTCAGTGGATGAATTACCCAGGTCCTGATATGTTCTTATCTTCTGTTTGGATCGCCACCTATTTGGTAGCTAGGGGTAATTTTGTTTTCCCGCATGACTAGCATTTTTTTTTATATCCCGTTTCTTTGATCTCATTTTGATCTGTATCTGTGTGTGATGTCCTTTAAGATATATCTGTGTCAGAGTCATTTTTACTATATACCAGATGTTTCTGTGTGCTGCTTTTGTTGTTGTCTCATGTCCTGTTTGTGCTTGTACTAGATGCCAGTGTGTGAGTGTAGTGAGTGGGCCCAGGACTGAGCCCTGTGGTCAGACAGACCCAGCACTGTGTGGAGCTAGTCAACTCTGACCCTGTGGGTTCTGTCACCAGCAACTCTGCAAACCCATCTTGTGATCTTAGTATATGGGTTAAGCTGATGAGTGATTTGTTTTTTCAATGATACCGAAGTGGGTATCGTAGGAGGTAGGCTGTGTGGGGTGCCTTTCCCTCATCAACTGCTTTGGTGACTGTTTTTTCAAAGTCAGCAAGTTTTAGAGGCATGATCTGAAAGACAAGCAAGCAAAGCTGGATCTGGATGCCAAACAAGTCTGGAATGTCTTTGGGTATTTATGTGTCCATACATGATCTCCTCCTCTTCTCCATGGCTTTCCAAACATCAAGCTAATGGGCGGTAAGGGTAATTTGGAGCATCGCCCAGGCCTTTGTGAAGTGGGACCACAGTTGTTGTGTGCAGTGCCCTGAGTGCATGTAAGAGTGAGGTGATAATGATTAAACAGCTGTCCTAGCTGTGGGTTTAATCGTTGAGTGAGTTTGAGCACAGCTGGCACACACATCATCATGGATGGATGCTGTGTTTTTTTTTTTGGGTTTGGAGAGCTTGGGCGTTGGAGATGTTTGGGGGGCTGCAATCGCTTGGTATAGATATCTCTCTCTTTATGCATCTCTGTCTATATCTATGTCTATGTTTATCTAACTATATATATATAGCCACCTGGCCATGATGGTCACTGTTATAATGTCATCCAGACCCCATATGCAAAAATGGGAAAAACAGGTTGTGGATGGGTGTGTGTGTGTGTTTGTGTATATATGTATGTGTATATATACATATATATATATATATATATATCTATATATATATATATATATATATATATGTGTGTGTGTGTGTGTATGTATATATATATATATATATATATATATATATATATATATATATATATATATATATATATACACACACACACACAGATGTGTGGGTCTACTTCACGTACTTGAAGTTACACAGTAACGAAACTGAAAACATCAAAATGAAAACAACGAAAATGCAGACACACGATATTTAGGAATAACGAAACTCATAACATTGAAAAAGCAACAGCAGGTATTAGAAACTACTGCTGACATTCTCTGTGCTTTTATAAGTGTGAACACCAGTGCAAGATGTTATATAGCTCAGAGATATAATCTGCATCAAAGTATCAGTTTTAACATGCACAGAACATACTACAAAACTCTCTTGTAACCATACCATGTTTTACACAAAAAAAAATGTATGTTGTACAAAACTGTGCAGTTTACATCTTTAGCAGTGTATCTATAGCATAAAGTAAATCCATAGTATCATACAGGTTTTAGGCTGCAAAACAAATTCAAAATGATTATACCTCTGCAATAATTTTCTCTTCTTTGGACGTTAAACATGTAAATTAGCTGTAACATTTTACCTCATCGTAGATTGAAATATATTAAAGCTATTCCTATGCTATTTAAGATGTAAACTGAAAATTATTTTTATTATTAACCAGGAAACAGAGTCGAAAGCCAGTAAACATGCTTTAATAACCACAAACAGCAGCTACACTGTAAAACAACACACTGAAAAGAATTTAGCACTTTCATCCTTCAGGACATTCATAGGACATTCATAGGACATTCATAGGTTACTACTAGGCTAACCCAATTATCTCTTGTGAGATTCAAACCCTGTACCTTATGTTTGTAAGGCAAACACCTTAACCATTAGGCCACCCTCCTCCAGAACTAAGCAAGTGCCCAACCAGAACAGTTAAATATCAATTAAAATTCAATTAAAAAGTCACATGACAATTATACAATTAATTTAATAGTAATAAATATTAATTTAAAACTTCCCTTTGTTACAAGACACATTAACATTCTAAATTCTTTAAAAATAGAATAGATGAAATAGAACCACATATAATTTAGCCCAGATTCATTTAAAGCATTGAGCCTGAGCTGCCATTTCAGTTCTCTAATTAGTAAATGTGCCTCAATGATTAGACCCCTGTCATCCTTTTTAAGTTGGTCACTCACAAAATATCCAAATCTATGTCCAGGATTTTTTCCACATGTCTATAAAGTGCATTAGTATCTTTTCTATTTTTAATGTCCCTCTCATGTTCGGACACCCTTTCTTTTACCCTTCTAATGGTTTTACCAATATAATATGCTGAACAGTCAAGGCAGCTGGCGGTATATACAGCCCACTTAGTATTACAGTTATATTTTCCTTTTATAATAACCTTATAACCATTAAGAATGAACTGGTCCCTCACTAACATACAGGAACACATTTTACAACAGCCACACTTATGCATTCCATCCAAAGCCCCACAATCCCTCCTATTTTTCTGTTTATTCCCCAACAGTTGTTTAAAACAAAGATCTTTCCTATAAATCACTGTTGGTTTGTCCCCCAATATTTTACTCAAATGGGGGTTGGTGGATATCAACAACCAATTGAATCTCAAAATGGAAGCCCAATGTATGACTATATAAAGAAAGGGTACTTATAAAAGCCCTATTAAAACTGGTAAACGGGTACTTTTGTGCCCATGTATTTCACCACAACTATCCTCAGAAACACTACTGCTCCTAGTATCACTGTTCAGTGCAACTCCATTGTTATAACACAACAGAGGTAAATATAATCCACTTCTCCTCTTGTGGGTTACCTCATCAAAAATAGGTTTTAAGAATTCTTTGGGGTACCCTCGCTTCATGAAAATGTTCAATAATATTTGACATTCATCAATAAAAGTCACCTCATCAGAAATCATTCTTGCCAGTCTTACCAACTGGCCTTTCACCAGTGATTTCTTCAGACAATAGGAGTGGTGGCTATCAAAATGTAAGTAACTATTAGAAAAGGTACTTTTCCGAAAGATGTTAGATGCAAAACAGTTCTTATTAAAATCCTTGGTAATCCTAACATCCAAATAGGAAATGCTTAACTCACTATAGTCATGTACAAACATTAGAAATGATTGTGGTGGAATTAATATACTGAAAACAACTGTCAAGTTTTTCCCTACTTTCCTTCCAGACAATAAATATATCGTCCAAAAAGTGGGTGGAGAACACAAATCCTGAGTTAAAGGGGGAATTAAATACAAACTTTCCGCTAAACTTCTCGGCGTAATTGTTGATGAACAATAAGTTCGATATATATGTACAATAAAAAGGGCGGCCATGGTGGTGCAGCGGTTAGCATTACCACCTCAAAGCAAGAGGTTCTCCAGTTCGATCCTCAGCTGGGGTGCCTTCTGTGTGGAGCCTGCATGTCCTCCCTGTGGTTGTCTGGGTTTCCTCCAGGTGCTCCGGTTTCCTCCCACATCCCAAAGACATGCCGTAGGTGGATTGGACACTCTAAATTGGCCCTAGGTGTGAGTGTGTGTGTGTGCCTTCTGTGGAAGGTTGGGCGCCGGGCTGGAAACTCGACACTGTAAAACTCCACAGCCAGTCATGAGCAGACAGGTGATCTGTTGTGGCGACCCCTAACTGGGAAAAGCCGAAAGAAGAAGAAGAATCCATGTACAATAAAACAAAAAAAAACACCAAAAGCTAGGTATGCTGTATAGGAACAAACCACTTTCTGTCAAACACAGCTAGGCTCACTCTGGCCTCTACTTTTCTCCTTCCTTCCTTACTATATGGTACACCTCTCCTAACCAACCTGTCTTCCTCTACCACCTCTAAATTAGAAAGCTGCTACAATAAAATCTCTAAATTTGTCTCCAAATCCAAAAACTTCCACTCATCACTGCCTCTCACCCTACAATCCCTGAACTGGCTGGAACTACCAAACCACTTAGATTACCTACAACTCTCCATAGCACACTCACTCATATTTTATCCTACTAAATGTCCCGCTCTAAATAATATCCTTCCACCTTATATTCCCAACAGACCCCTTAGATCTGAACATCAGAACTTAATTTCTATCCACAAACCTAAACATCCTGCCGGCCAGCTGCTCCTCTCCTATGCCCTGGGCAAAAAATGGAACTCCCTCCCTTCCCCACTAAGAACCACCTCAAACACCGAAAATTTCAAGGCTCTGCTTTTCAAACACCTGTCTACTAAACGATAATGCCCCTGCCTACTCCCTACTTAATCTTGGATCGCTTCTAGTATAAGAGTCTCCTCATTCTGATACATTTGCCCTATCCTCCTCCTATAGACATATTCCTACAACTATATCAATCTCTCCCTGCTATCTCCTGCAGCTTTATCCCTCTACTTAACTACTTCTACCCCTAGCGCTAGATTTGCTCAACAAAACTGGTAAGACTACCTAATCCTTCTCCTACAGCTATACCTGCTCAACAAAACTTGTAAATACTAGACAATCCTTCTACTCCTAGAACTATACTTGCTCAACAAAATGAGTAAATATTGAGCAGTAATTTCTGTCTCTAATACTTGCACTCAAAGCACCACCGCTGTTTCTCCCTGAATCTCTTCACTATAGGCAATTTCTATACAACCTTAACTCTCAGTTTAGGAATTTCAAAGAATTACTGCTTTACTATGCAAATGTAATAAGCATAACTTAATATAAAAATCAAAATTTTAATCAATTTCTATATGAATTGTACTCTCATACTGTCCTGTATTCCTTGAAATCGTATTCTGTAAACTGTTTAATGCTTTTTAAAATCTTGATTGTGTTGATATCCTGTATGTAATATATTTTTAATGCATTCTCGGTGCTTTTCTCCCCAGGCCTCCACTGAAAATGGGCCATGTTGACCCAGTGGACTTCCCCAGT
>NC_056745.1:1048667534-1048850034 GCF_019279795.1 Protopterus annectens | reverse complement strand
ATTGTGTTTATTGGGTAGACAGAGGTACTCACTTCCTGACTAGGATGAGCATGAAGCCATTGAGAAAGCCATTTCATTTGTATCCAAGAATAGGATTCCATGTACCCTTTGCAGGTATGATAGGGCTGCAGCCATCTGTATGCAAAACCATGGTGCAGTATGGTTCAGGCTGGTATTACTTCAGGAGCAGTTACACCAATCTATCCAAGGTGACCCATTTAGGAATAAGCTTCTGTTTGATTACCCAAACATATCACTGAGGACCCTCAGAAGAAGTCAGTGCCATTACTTCTTGTAGAAAAGTGTACATAAAAACTCCACCCTAGTGTTGCTTCTTTAAATTTTTCTAATCATTTTATAGAAAGAAGGGGAACATGTGCCCAAATGCCTAATAGGAGTCAGAGCACCTATTTCCCCCAATCTTTTCGCAGCCTCATCTAGAGGGACCTCTACCCAGCTCAGTCAACATCTCTCCCAGCAAGTTCCGACTGTGTCCTTCAAAATGTGCCAGTGGTAGGTTAGTACTTTTATTTCACTGTACGAGAGACAGAAAGAGAGAGAGATCAACTTAAATAGAAAGCATGATGTCCTGACAGAAGTCACTTTTACAGTTTTACAAACATATGAGTTGTTTATCTTTACATCCCCGGGGGGTAGTAAGACCTAAAACCTTCCATGAGCCATACATCCCATATATGACATCATCCCTTGAGCGTAGGGTTATATATCTGGAAGTATGAGTGTTAAATCCTCAGACTGTCTTGCCACCAGCATGAAGGCAGGTCTTGCACCCATCAGTCTGATCTTCACATGGTTGTTTGTACCATAAGCCTTCAGGGACTTGGATAAGTGCCCTATTGGGGAGCCTTCCTTTCTTTATCCGGTTGATCTGTAATTCTGTTGTATGTCATCTAGGATGGGAAAGGTGCAAGTGCAGTAGGCAGATACCCTACAAAGACCTCCATTCCTACTGCCTTTTCTGTTTAGGCACAAAGCACAATTACAGATCTTATTCCATCTGCCAGTCCTTCGTCCCCAAGGCTTTGTGCTTATTTTTGTTGTTGAATACTTTTTAGGGAGTCAGTGACTTAAGTAATTATCTCAGTCTAAGATTGCAGATAACTCCACACCCAGTCAGATTTTGACAGGCACGATGAGGTTGCAAAGCATTTGGTTTCCATGGGGATGCTGGTGAATGTTGTCAGTTTTTTTAATCCCCTGGAACCTACTTGATGCTGCTGTCCAGTTCTGGATTTGTGCAGCTTCAGAATTCACCTCAGTTATCGCAGGTTTTGAATTGCTACATTTCACTCTTTCTATCGTTGCTTCTGGAAGACTTTTGTATATCCTTACTAGTCATGATGGATGCTTATTACATCAGCATGTGGGAACTGCACAGGAGGTTTCATAATTTGCATTGTGTGTGCAACATTTTCACTACAAGGTGATACCATTTAATCTTTTCTCCCCTATGAAGGCCTTTAGCAAGGTTTTGTGTATAGCAGCTGAGGCTTTCCAGTAGAACAGCCCTCTTATGCTTCCAAAGTGGATGACTGGTTACTGCTGGTTTACATCCAGGAAGACTGGGTGGTGTCATTTGCCTAGGATGTCCTTTCAAATCACTGTTGCAGTTTTCTTTATTAAAGGGATCCCCTGTCAAGAGTAGCCCAACTTCCAGCCAGCATACCAAAGTCTTAGGTTGTCAAGGACATTGTACATCACATGTATGCTCCTTGCTCATGATGTATGCGCCCCGCTTACGGCATAAGGCATAAACGTGACATACAGACATACCTACCTCAGAACGTCTTTGCTACCAGTCTGAATGCCATCTTCAGTCGTCAGTCTGAATGCTCATTTGTGCTGGTTACCAAGCTGTTTTCAGATAAGTGCCCCATTGCAGTTTTCTTCTTATCTTGTTTTTCTTTTGGTTTGCTAGTTTACATGTCATCCAGAAAGAGAAAGTGTCAGTGTGGGAGACAAATTCCCCCATAAGGACCATCATGAGCAGTGTCTTTTTTTTTTGGGTGCTTCTCACGACCATACTTTGTGCTAGACTTGTCAAGTGTTTGTCCCCAAGACCCTTCATAGTTGTCCCTTCTTCTTGTCTATCTGCCTACAGAATCAATGTCTTAAATTGTTGGCACAGGGTGTGATGGAGGAATTAGCCTGTCCCAAGGGGCAGCCGTCAGCCAAGCACAACAACAAAAAGTTAGGTCGGATTCAGCTGCTGTACCTCTTCCCCTGGATGTCTGTCTCTCGAGGCTGGTGAAAGCCTGGAAGATCATCCAGTTGTTCCATCGGATTCCACTGCAGCAACCACGTCAGAGACGGGCATGGATTTGGCTTCTCACATGTTCTCAAAGGCTCTCCAGATGTTGAGGGGAAAACTTGGCTTATCATATCAGAGGAACTGAGTGGCTTTCCACATATTCTAGTTTGGGAGGAGAATCCCAATGAGTTGATTGTCAGCAAGGGTCTAAACCTCCTAAGGTCTTTAACGCTAACATTCCTTTAAAGAAGGAGCAGAAAATTAAACATATTTCTCCTGCTCCCTTGATGCCTCCACAGGGAGTTTCTGTTCCTGCCCCCCCGTCATCCACTCCACTTAAGAGGCCTAGAGTGCTGGACTCTACTGATGAGGACTTGGATTCTGAGGGAGAGTCCTTGGCTTACTCCTGTCTGATTCCTTCTACATTGGACTATGGTTCTGAGGAGGAAGATTCCATTACTCTAGATTCTCCTTTTTCTGGAACTTTCTTTTGGAGAGAATATCTCTTGCATGATGGAATTCTTTAAATGTTACTGTACTCAGGTTTCTGATATTAGGAAGAGATATTATAAACTCCTCCAGATGGAGTCCCCTAAGATATGATGTCCCTTGGGTTCTAGCTGTCCTGTTATAGACACCTTTTCAGCAGCTTTTCAGGCTCTTGATTCCCAATCTCTAGCCCCTCAAAAGCCTGACAGGTTTTATAAGGTGCCTGATGACTGTAAGTTTCTCTGCAAAAGTCCTTCTGCTGACCCATCTCTTGTGTCTGTCTCTTCTGACAAACCTTCCAAGTTCTTGCCTTCTACTTAGTTGTTTCCTCCTGACAAGGACAGTAGGGCCTTGGAACAGCTGGCAAAATGGTGCATACTGCTGCTACCCTGTCCTTTTGGGCTATTAATTATCAGACCCATATGACCAGGTATATCTTAGCTCTTCTTTCTCAGGCATATCAGATTATCTCTGACCTTCCTGATTCTGAGGGGAAGGTTTTGGCCCTCTCTTTGTTGGACTCTTCTTTTCAAGTAGCTCACCATTCTATTAAATGCAGTTATAATGCAGCTGATGCTTCTTCTAGAGCTGCTGCTTTTGTTTCTGGGTTAAGGTGTTACTCTTGGCTTTGTCTCCAGCCTTTGGCTAATGATATTAAAGCCAAAATGGTGGATGCTTCCCTTGATAACAAAAATCTTGTTGGTTCTGCAGCTGCTGAGCTTTTTAAGTCCCTGTAAGAATAGGGAAAAGCCATGCAGGAATGGAAGCATCATTTTGTGTACCCTTTTCTTACATTTCAGAGGAAGTATCCTAAGCCAGCCTTAGTGCATAGGCAGTCTTGCCCTCCTTCCAAAGGTAAAAAAAGGGTTCTAGACGGACTTCTCCTGGCAAGTCTGCTCAGACTACCTACTACTCAGAAGTCTCCTTTTGCAGACAAGTCAGGTTGTGTCTGACTATGCTTCCCTCCATCCTAAATCAAGTTCTTTTGTCTCTCCCTGTCCCTTCCCAATTGGTTAAGGATCACTCAGGATTCTTAGGTTCTGTCCATCATCCATCGGGGATACTTCATGATGTGAAAATCCCTTCCTCCTTTTCTGGGCATTCCCCAACCTCCTTAGGAACAGTTGCAGTTTTTCTAGATGTACTTCAGGGCACTTTGTCTCAAAGCACCATCCAAGCAGTTTCTGCCCCTCAGAAGGGGAACAGAATTTATTCCAGAATGTTTTTGGCTCCCAGGATAGAAGGCACCTGGAGGCCATTCTAGACCTTTCCCAGATAAGCACCTCTCTGAAGATGTCTTGTTTTTGGATGCTGTCCCTTTAGACTCTGTTTTCTCTTCTTCTTCTACTCCAGGCTTTCCTGCTCTGTCTGGATCTCAGTGATGCTTATCTTTACATTCATTTTCATCCCCTTTTCAGAAAGTGTTTACATTTCTCTGCCTTTTCAGGGAGTATTTACATTTCTGTGCTTCTTCCTTGCATTTTTTGTTCACTGCTTTGCCTATTGCCCTTTGGGTTTTCATCAGTGCCTTGCTCCTGCAATTGCCTTTTCCAGGATAAGGGAGAAACAAATCTTTCCTTACCTGGATGACTGGCTTATTCAGGCTTCCTCCCCAGAGACCTTGCTTCAGCACCTTCACTATGCTGTTTGCCTCTTGCAGAGCCAAGAGTTTACAATACATTTCCAGAAAGCCTTCCTGAGTCCTTCTCAGGATCATGTTTTTCTAGGTTGTAGGCTCCAGACCATTCCTATGCTGGCTTCCCTGCCACCTCCTAAGCCTCTTGCTCTAATTGTCTTTTTTCAATCCTTTCTTCCTAAGGTCTCAGTTACAGCCAGAGAGTTTCTTAAGGGCTCTGTGATTCATTGGTTACCACCATCCGTATGCTTCCTCCAGTCAGACACCATATGAGGAAGATACAGTGGTTCCTAAAGTTAGTATGGCTCCAACACTGTCATCCTTTACAATTTTTAGTCCGTATTCTTCTGTGCCTCAAGCTAGAGCTTCAGTGGTGGATTCATCAGCTGTCTTTCAAGCCAGGGCTTCCTTTTCAGCCCCCAGTCCCCTCTCTGGAACTTTTTTTCAGATACCTCAGACATGGGGTGCGTCTTTTGGCTCTGTCTTGGTGTAGAGTCTCTGACCCATTCGGCATAGGTCAGACCACATCAGCATCTAAGAGATGAGAGCTCTCCTTCTATTCCTTCAAGCCTTTTGAACCCTTTTTCTTTCAGGACCTCTCATAATCTTTACAGACAATACCACAGGGATATGGTGCCATCTACAAACAAGGAGGGACATAGTCCTACCTCCTGTGCAGACCAGCTCTTCAAGTTTGGGATCTAGCTGTCCAATATTAGGTGACACTTCAGGCTGTGTATATTTCTTCAGAGCAAAACATTGTGGCAGACTCTGAGCAGGTCCATAACACAGGCTCAGAAATGGATGCTTCTCAGAGATATGTTTTTGGACATAGTCCACCACTCCTCAGGTAGATCTTTTTGCCTCCCCTCTGAACAGACAACTTCCTCTTTTTTGCACCAGTCCCAAGTCCCCTGGCCTGAAAGGTGAACATCCTATCTTTTTCTTGGAAGGAGATATTTCTCCATGCTTTTCCTCCCCTTCCTCTCATACCATGGGTCCTGCTCAAGATAGTTAGAATCCTCCCAAAATCTTGTTGGTGACTCACTTTTGGCACAGGTGGCACTGGCTTCCTCCTCTTCTGCATCTAGCCAAGGGCATTCCCCACAAGTTACCTCACAGGGTGGATCTACTCACACAAGACAGTGGGTCTGTCATCCATTCTCACTTGTCCAGTCTTCACCTGACACTGTGGGTGATAGGGTTTTGATCCTTTTTAGACACCTTCTTTCTTAGGATGTCCTTCAGGTTCTGCAAGAGGCCAGAAAATCTTATATTTCTAAATGGAAGAGATTTTCTTTCTGGTGCCTTGCTCATAACCAGAATCCTCTTTCTGTGGAGATTCCTCTGGTTCTCTCTTATTTGTGTAAATTGCTGCATGCTGGTTTAATTTTCAGCTATTTCTGTTGGTCTGCCTTTGACTCCCCCTTTGGCCTCTTGGTTTGAGGCCAAACAATTTCATAAAGGCGTCCTTCACATTAGGCCTCCCAGGAAATCTATTCCTTCTTCTTGGGACCTTAATTTTGTTCTTGTAAAATTGACTCAGACTGTTTGAGCCTACACTTTCAGCTTCCTTGCAGCATTATATATGGAAAACTGTTGTTCTGTTGGCCCCTATTGGCCCCAATTTCAACTAAGAGGGTGTCTGAGCTTCATGCCAGTATGGCTGTTCCTCATTTTTTCGTTTTTCATAGGGACAGGGTGTCTCTTCGTCCTAATCCTTCCTTTATGCCTAAGATGGTTAATGAGTTGTCTCTTACTGAGTCTGTTAATTTGCCCACATTTGTTTCCTTTTCTGAAGTCTGCTAGTGAGAAAGTTCTTCACACTTTTTGGATTTGCATAGACAGCTCAGGTATAATTTGGGTAGGACTAAGGCCATTCACGGGTGTGAGCAACTGTTTAATCTGATGTTGTTAATCTTCTTTCCATTCATCACTGATGGGTTCGTTTCTTAGCCCTTGGAAACAAGTCAGCCTTTTTACCAAGCTCGCGCCAGCCAAAAAACTCTCGAGCTAAGTTTCTACCCAGAACGCCCTTCTCCCTGTTGCCTCAGATCTCATTTGCCCCGTAGTCGTAAAGCCGCATTTCAGCCGAGCTGTCAGCTAAGTGGAACCTTATTTGATATTTGTGTGGAAAAATTTTTGATATCTTCATTTTTTATTGAGCGAATAGTTTTTCTAGTGTGTTTTCTTTTGTCTGACCTTGTTTTTTTTCCCTCCCTACTCTACCCATGTTACCATTGGTAAACTTTCAAGTACCATTGTTGGTACGGCTTTTCCTCCCTTACCCTTGTGGTATTCCTTCAGTACCGTAGCTGGTATTTTCTTTCCTGTCTAACCTGTTAGCTTTGGTTTTAGTAAGGTGTTTCTGTTTTGTCTCCTACATATCACTGTATTAGTACAATTGTGACTTCTTTGAATGCTGTTTGACTTTTGTTTTATCTGGATTGTACTGTTGGCCTGTGGTGTTTCTCTATCAAAATGTTGGATAAGAAGGGTACTTCAGATTTTAAGCATTGTGCTTCATGTAATGGCAAGTTACCTAATAGTGATTCTCATGATGATTGTCTATACTGTTTGGGAGTGCCCCACCTTTAGGTGCAGTCTCCGTGTGATATTTGTCAAAGTTTCAGTCAACGCACTCTTAATGAGCGCAAACATAAACTGATACTGAAGGGGTTACTTAAGTCTCACTTTTCAGAGGCCATTTTTGTGATGGAGGTCTCAACCCCTCCTACTAAAGACAAAAAGAGGTCCCACTCTGTTCCCTCCTCAACATTGGGTGATCAGAGTAAGCCTGTGAAATCAAAGGTCCCAAAGTTGTTTTCGTAGCATAAATCTGCCTCTACGGCTCTGTCTTCCTCAGCTCAGAACATCTCGAAACCTTCGATAACGGTGCCAGTTTTGGCATCGGTCCTGCCAACAGCAAAGATTATAGACCTCACTACACCTATTTTGACTTCAGCACCTGTGGCCACTTCGGTTCAGGGCACACATTCGACTCCTTCGTTAGTTATGATTTTGGAACCGACCATTTTGGTTCAGAGTGCCACTTCAGCACTGAGTGTTGTACTGACTACACTAGATTTGACCCCTTTACTCCCAGTCTCGAAACTAGAGACTTCGGTGCCGCCAGACCTGGCACCACGGACCCTATACTCACCTTCCGTAGATCCATTTCTGGGCCAGGTGTATAGCCCATTCATTGAACATCCTGATTCTCTGTCCGGAGTATCCACTAGATCCGCCAGTAGCCTGTCAGAACACGACGTGGTGCATCTTGTGGACCAGCTGTTGTTAGCCAGGGGGATATCCACACTTCCTAAGACCCATTCACCTGCAGGACTTGGATTGGTTTATTCACGGACTCCATCTTACACTCCTCTTTCTACCATCTTGGTTACAAAGCTTTCTGCGCCGACATCCTTCTTGGAACCCATTCACCTCAGCATCTACAGTGCACCTCACTCTGGTTCCGAGTTTTCCCCTTTGGTCTTCAGTTCCTGCAGAACCGGTCCGTCCTCAATCTGGGGATTGGGGGACGGGCACTTCAGCTCGGGGCACAGAGCCATCTTTCTCCTCTGTTCCATCCCCAGCACCAGTAGCCATATCCACACCGATCCTGCTTGAGACTCCATCCATGGAGGCAGGTTCGTCAGAGTGGGGTTGCAACCCCAGTCCCGAGGTTGTCTTTCTTGGTTCCGGGCTCTCATCCCTCTTCAGGTGGGCCTGCCTTCCGCGTGATGGAGAGGGCTCTCGCTTCTGGAAGCACTCCTTTGATGTTGGAACCCCAATTTTCACCCCTGAGCTACAGCTGCCACAGACCCCCCCCCCCGGGGACACTGGGCAGAGAAGCCGAAGGACACCCCTGTTCAGGGTACCCACTCTTCCGAGTCCTCCTCAGAGACCCCCACTGAGGAGCCCCCTCGAAAGATGATGTGCTAGAGGAAGCACATGGACTCATCCGAGGAGTCCTTAACTGAAGACATTAAATAATGAACGAACACCAACCAAATAAAAATCTGGACGCCGACACTGAAGAATCACTGCTCGTCCTGGTGATGAAATATGTTAGTTTATTGTAACTCCACACGATACAAAAGACAGGGTTTAGCGCTTTCAACTGTTGTACACAGTCTTCATCAGAACAACATACTGCTAGTATTCTACTGCTTAAATACTCTACTTTTTTGAACTTAATTGAATGATTGCTCTAGTTGCCGCCAAAAACTTTAAAGACATACTAGTCACAATAGTTGATCAAGGATATCTACAATTTACCCTTTACTATGTATAGGTAACGCATACATTGACTACTAATACAAAATAACATAGGTTGTAAATTACCTACTCTAATACCTCCTGCCGTTTATCATAGATCTCATAATATACATACTGTTTAATAAAATAATCCCCCTACTATATTTAATATATAAGTCCATCTGAAACTATCAAACTATTGCATATATATATATATATATATATATTGAATACTAAAATACTATTGTAAAAATCATAAAATAAAAGTTGATATTAAAATATCATATACAGTTACTAAACATAAAAGCAAAATGTTTCACTACCACCTTATACATATCCACAACATGCATATCTTCAGAATTATTTAGTTGCATGTGATCAAATATACTAATAACAGAGTCACATCATCTTGTCTAAAACCCATTATGTAAATGTGCATAACTACATCTACGCATCCCTTAATACGTAGTGATTGTTTATTGTACACAAAATACAAGATACCTGATGCAAGATACATAATGTCAGGTGCTGTAGATGTATCAAACCTATACCTTTTCAAACTCACTTATAATAAGGCTAAAATGGTTTTATACTGACAAAATCATTAAGACCAGGTTTGCGGGTGGAATCTGTCAGGATCTGCCATCTACTTTCTCTTGCTGCCAACTCCATTTTCCAATTCCCTCCAAGTGGTGTAATGAAAACCTGATCAATGATAGCAAATGTAAAACCATGTTCTGTCCCTTGCTCCATAATGTGCCTATATAATGCATTCTTACTATCGCTTTTCTGTATCCGGTATAGGTGTTCATATACACGCTTCTTCAATTGTCTTTCCGTTTTACCGATATAGTAGGCATTGCACTGTGTGCAATTGGCTATATACACTACCCCTTTTGAACAGCAATTCCCGGTTTTACATCTAATAAACGTTCGATTGATATCATCTAACCTGATGGTGTTGGCTGTGTTAATATATTTGCATTGTTTGCACCTTCCACATTTTTTGGTTCCCTTATGTGTATCTACTTCATCCTTTCTATGGCTAGCCCTCTCCAACAGTCGTTTAATATTGGGCGCTGTTTTATATACACATTTAGGTAATTTATCCCATCTTTTTTCTTTGTCCATGGAAACTAATATTGCCCAATGTTTCTCTAAAATTTCTTTGACCAAATTTGTGTAAGGTGTATATGTAAGTACGCACACTCTTCCCTGGAGTTCGTTTGGTCCTTCTGTTTTGTCATTCATTCTATAACATCCTAATAATGGTGGATATCTTTGTCCCCATTCACCTTCTACATATTTGATAACTTCATTAACCATTTTCTTTGGATAGGCACGATCTAAAAATAATTCTCTAATATAGTTAAGTTCTGCCACCATTATGGTCCTTGTAGAGGACATCCTGGCTGCCCGAATACGTTGTCCTTTCACTATATTTCTGAACACATGTGGAGGGTGGCTACTACTGAAATGTATGTAGTCATTCGAGAATGTGGGCTTACGGTATAACTTGGAAATAAAACCCACATCATCATGACTAATTAATACATCCAAAAATGCTATTTCAGTGTTACTGTAACTATGTGTGAATTTTAAAAAACTAGTAGTATTGTTTATGTATATCATAAATTCCTCAATTTTTTCCACTGGACCATTCCACAAGATAAAAATATCATCCAGGTACCTTGCATAGTAAGAGATGTTAGAAAAAAATGTGCTGTTAAATACATGTTCTAACTCCCATTCGAGCATGACCAAATTTGCAAAAATGGGAGCACACGCTGCTCCCATGGCCACACCCTTAATCTGTTTAAAAATTCACCCTGGAATGCTATATAGTTATGGTCCAGTACAAGCCCCATCATATCACAAATTAAAGAAATCTTATTCCATGTGAGACCTGAGTGTTTCCTTAAGCTGTTAGCAAAAAATTCCAGGCCCTCATCTTTAGGTATGCTGGAAAATAAATCCTGGACGCCTATGGTAAGATAAATTGTATCTGAATGCCATTTGTCTCTGGTTAAATCACCCAAAAATCTCCAGGAGTCTTTCATGATATGAGGGATGGATTTATAAACATTTGAGCCATCCGTCTATGAGTTTCCCTATGTTAAAGGTTTTAGAACGAGAGCCTGAAACTATGGGGCGAAATGGGGGATTCTTCAAACACTTATGTATTTTTGGTATACCCACCATCTTGGCCAGAACTGGATAATCGACCTTAAGAAATGAATAGGTATCATTACATATCCTGTTATCAATCAAATATTCTTCTATAACCAAATCTATTCTTTTATACCCAATGTTGATTTGGTTAATAGAGATGTTCTCATAATTTCCTGATTCGTAAAAAATACTGTGTAAAGCCTCATTATATTCTCTAGTGTAGTATATTACTGCTCCACCGCCTTGTCGGGCTTCATGATTCTAATGTCATTCATACCCATCAGTGCAGATAATGCTTCTCTCCAATGCTGGGAGATTATCTGTAAGGTTATTTTTGTTCTCTTTACATTTTTATACATCCAGTATATATCATTGCATACCAGTTTCTCATAATTCAACACTTGCTGGTTGTTATCAGGAATGAAGGTACTTTTCTTCCTAAGGTCAGTTCCTGCTATACCTATCGGTCCCTTCTCATTATTTCTGTTATTGTCAAAATGTGCTGCCAAATTTAGTCTTCTGCAAAACATTTTGATCTCCTTGATATTGTCCACTAATTGCAGCCCGGTAGCTGGTATATACTTCATACCCTTACTCAAAAGTGACCCCATTTCATGGTTAACCTTCACCTCTGTATAGTTATACACCTTAAATCCTTCAAAACAATGATCTTAGGATATATGTTGACTACATTGTTTTCCGTAGGGGCTATCTCTATATTGGTATGACTGCTAATTGCTGTCTTAATACAATTGTGTGTTTGTCCCTCTACTTCTTTGTCTTTCGTGTGGTGTAACTGGTCAACCTTATCACTGTTTCCACATTCAATCCTACCAGTCGGTATGATAAACTTTCCATTTTCATAAGTATCATTTATCGCTGCCTGTTGATGTTCCGTGCTGGAAAAATCTTCCCCCCTGAAAATTTTCTTCCCTTATATTCGTTCTAGTGGATTTTCTCCTGGGATGAAAATTACTAACATCATTGTTGGGGTCCCTATATGCTGGCCAAACATATGCCCTGTTACTGTTATATAATTCCAAGTCACGTGTAATCTTTCTATTCTTTCTCTCCATAATAGTCTGAATTTTGTTATCAGCTATTACATACTGTTTCATGTATAATTCCTTCCATATGTCATATTCTTTGTGACTAGTAATCATATTATTAATACTCTCTGATTCATTAGCCAACTTAATAAGTTTTTCATCCAAATGCTTAATAACTGTTTTAATATATGCAAACCCAAAACTATCGAATAATTCATTAAAATCCTTCATGATGTCACTTCCATATTTAATACCTAGTGGCAGTTTGAAAAATCTCATGCCCTTAGGTACTATCTTTAGTTTGAGACACTTGGATAAATAACTGCAGTCTAATTTAGTGTTTTTATATGATACCAATTTCTTACCAAAATCAAATATCAATTCCTTTACTGAAGAATGCATCATATTTATCTTATTACATTTGTCGTTTACAAATCCTGTATCCGCATCACAAAAAACAAAACTATCCTCTAGAAACTGCACCATCATCTCATCTTCCGTGCAGCCTAATATCACATTTATTATTATTAATATTACAATCTGAAACATGTCCATTGTGTTGCATAAAACTTTTTGGTCTATGTGGGCTGGAAAAATCATGTATAAAAGTCTGTGTAACAGTACCTTTTGGGGCCACAACGGCCTTAGACTTTCCTTTGCCATGTTGGAACCCCAATTTTCACCCCTGAGCTACAGCTGCCACAGACCTCCCCCCCCCCCCCGGGACACTGGGCAGAGAAGCCGAAGGACACCCCTGTTCAGGGTACCTGCTCTTCCGAGTCCTCCTCAGAGACCCCCACTGAGGAGCCCCCTCGAAAGATGATGTGCTAGAGGAAGCACATGGACTCATCCGAGGAGTCCTTAACTGAAGACATGGATTACGATGATGGTGAAGGGTTCACTCGGTCACCTCCTGATGATGTCTCCTTAGGAGACGTCCTGGAAATGCTAAAGCAGTGAGGTGACTGGAAGCCCTCCAACCCTTCATCTGAAGAGTCTGTGCTCCTGCAGGCTTTCCACACCCCGGCCGTCTGCCTCTTGGGTGACCCCGCCTGCCGACGAGCTCGTCCAGCTCATCGTGCAGCGTACTTGGAAGAACCCTGATTCCATTGAGGCGATACCTCAGAGACCAGACAAAATTCTTTCCCCTCCCGAGGAGAACCCGCATTAGTCCAAAGCGTTACCAGTCGATGCTATGGTGGTGGCAGCGGCCATGAAAAAGGACTTGGCTGAGGAAAGTTCTGCTGTTCATCCGCCCAACAGGGAGTCCTGGGCAGTGGACAGACTTGGGAAGTGAGTTTTTGCATCAGGGACCTTTGCTATACGGTCCCTGAACTATTTGGCACATTTTACGAGGCTCCAGAGGGATTTGATTCCTGAACTGTCTGGGACGCTCACAGGACAGTTGTCTAATGAGGTCAGGGACAAAGTGGCCTTGCAGCTCGCAACCCTGAAATCGATATCCAAGTTGTCCATGAGGTTGCTTTCACATTCGACTGAAGGGGTGGCTAGAACAGCAGGTTCGGGCATTGTCATGAGATGTCATGCGCATTTGTGATCTCATGGACCCCTTCAAGTCTTCCTTTTTGAATGTTCCCATTGAAGCTTCTTCCCTTTTTGGCTTTAAAGTGATGGACACACTAGCCAGGTGCAAGCAAGATGGAAGGACCCTGTCTGCCATAGGCCTATGGTTTTCTAATCCTCAACATACCTTCTCCAGGAATCAGAGGAGTGGGAAAATGTGGTACAAAAAATCTCAGGGTCCTTTCCGTGTTGCACATGCTGATAATTGCCCCAGGGGCAGAGGGGGTAACAATTCCGGAAGACATCCCTATACAGGCATAGGGGGTCCTTGTAACCAAGGCTCCAGGGATTCCTTCTTGGGACAGCCTTACCAGCGTGCCTGAGGAGCAGCCCGATTGCTTACCTCTGGAGGCAGTCGGGGGTCGTTTCTCTCTGCACCAAGCTGCATGGCAATCTATTACCACCAATCGTTGGTTCGCAAAGTATCATCACCAGGGGTTACACTATTCCCCTCTCTTGTCAACTGAACCTTCCAAGAAAACTTCCTGATGTTCCGCCTAGTCAAAGGGGAGAAGCAGCTTCAGAGATAATAAAGCTGTCTCAAAAAAGAGTCATCCAACCAGTCCCACCAGACCAATGGGATCCGGATTTTACTCAAGATTCTTTTTGGTGCTAAAAAGACAGGGGACTGGAGACCCATTTTGGATCTCAGCAGCTTAAACAAGTCTGTCACCCAAACCAAATTCCGGATGGTCACAGTTCAGTCCATTTTCCCCTTTTTAAGAGAAGGCAATTGGATGTGCTCTATAGATCTCCAGGATGTGTATTACCACATCAGGACAAACGTTGCAGGAGTCTGCTTCACTTCCAGCTAGGGGTCAGTCATTATCAATTTCGTGCCTTGCCATTCGGTCTCTCTGCAGCCCCCAGAGTGTTCACAAAATGCATGGTAGTGGTCACAGCTCACTTGAGACTGCAAGGATTCCTGGGTGTTTCCATATTTGGACGACTGGCTCCTCACCTCCCCCACCGAGCATCTTTTGGTAACAGCACTGCATTATTCTCTCTCTCTGGCAAAATTGTTGGGAATAACAATACAGTTGGAGAAATCAAACCTTACTCCTACGCAACAGATAAAATTAATTGGAGCAGTGTTCAGTACCCACTCCTGACTAGTATCACTCCCAATTCACAGACTCCACCGATTGAGGCTCCTGCTCTAACTGATACTCTCTCAAACAAAAGTTTCAACAAGGGAAGTTCTTCAGGCCTTAGGCTCTATGGCAGCTTCAGTTCCAATAGTGCCTCTAGCAAAGCTACATATGCGGATCCTGCAGTGGCTCCTTCTTTGTCAATGGTTCCCAAACTGTCACCCCCTCTGTTACCAGACTCAAATAACCAACTCCTGCAAACAGGACCTCCTTTGGTGGATGAGGCCAGACGTAGCTCTTTGGAGTCGCCCGTTTCAGTCCCCACAGCCCAGACCCATTGTGACCATGGATGCTTCCCTGATAGGGTGGGGGGTGGGGGGGGCATTTCCAGGGAAAGACAGTCCAAGTCACATGGTCCACCTCAGAGGCCTATGTGCATGTCTATGTTCTGGAACTGAGAGTAGTGCTGTTAGCATTGCAGTCCTTTCATTCAGCTCTCCCTTCCAGGACAATTGCAATTCAGTCAGGCAATATGTCAGTGGTCTGGTATATCAACAAGCAAAAAGGAACCAAGTCCTACCCCTTATATCGAGAAGCCATGAGAATTTGGCAGTGGGCGATAGCTTCCAATCACTTTCTGATAGCAACGCATATCCCGGGGAGCTCCAAAGTAATTGCGGACAAACTAAGCAGATGCAGCCTCTTACCTCACGAGTGGTCCCTCAATCCCGAGGTGGCGACAGAAATCTTCAGCCACTGGGGCCAGCCTTGCTGCGATCTTTTCGCCTCCCCATTGAACAACAAGTGCAGCAGCTGTTTTGCCGTACTTTCCCCAGAGGGGAAGTCACCGAGGGACACTCTAATCCACTATTGGCCCACGGGACTTCTTTACGCTTATCCTCCCATTCCCCTGATTCCACAATTTCTAAAGAAACCTCTTTGGTTGAGATGCAAGGTGATCCTCATAGCTCCATTCTGGCCTCGACAAGTTTAGTTCCCCTTCCTTTGGCCTCACCTAATATACCCGCCATGGATTCTGGACCCTCTGCCAGGTCTGATTACTCGCCCCCAAGGATTGAGCCACCCAAATTTGTCCGGTCTCAAGCTGACAGCTTGGTTTCTCCACTTCTATTAGTCGCCAGGCAAGCTAATCTCTCCTCGCCTGTTCAAGACATCATTCTGGCCTCTCATAAACCATCCACCAGAAGACTGCATCAGGATAAATGGAAAGGGTTCTTCATCTGGTCCAAGGATAATACGCTAGACCCATGTTCGGCTCCAATAACTGTGGTGCTTCATTACTTGGCAACGTTTTTTGATAATGGAGCCTCTGCCTCTACCGTACGAGTACACCTAGCGGCAATTTCTAATTTCCACAATGGTATAGATGGCGCACTTCTTATTTCTTTACCTATGCAAGGCCTTCCTCAAGGGGACCTCTCATATCAGGCCTCCTGTCAGACAGCCCTTGGAACCTCACTTTAGTCCTTCAGTCTTTGATTAAAAAACCTTTTGAACCTGCTGTGAAGTGTGACCTAAAGTTTTTGTCTTGGAAATCTTTGTTCTTGGTCACAATCATGTCTGCCAGAAGGGTCTCGTAGCTGCAGGCATTGTGCATCAAGAGGCCCTATCTGGTCTTTCATAAAGACAGAGTATCACTTTGGACGAATCCATCCTTCCTTCCCAAAGTTGTTTCTGAATTCTTCATAAACCAGACCATTGACCTACCAGATTTTGCCAATAGAGGAGAGTACTACCTTCACTCCTTGGACGTACATAGACAACTGAGATTTTACCTAGACAGGACCAAACCTATCTGTAAATCTGAATAGTTTTTCATCACTTTTTCTGGGCCCAGAATGGAAGATGCTGTTTCCAAGGTTACATTATCAAAATGGCTAAGGGACTGCATACATTTCATCTATTCACTCTGTAACAAACCTATCCCAAAAGTTAAAGCTCACTCCACTAGATCTATGGCAACATCTGTAGCTTTCCATTCCAGGGCTTCCATGGATGACATCTGCGCAACAGCTGCTTGGGCTAAGCTTCATACCTTCATCAATCATTACAAATTGAACTTGGTCTTCAGAGGGAGAGCTGCCTTCAGCTCAGTGGTACTCAGGAATGTTCTTCCATAAGGGCCGCCCATGGACCTCAAGGTAGCTTGGGATTCTGTCCCATCAGTGATGAATGGAAAGAAGATTAACAACATCAGATAAAGAAGTTATGTCTTATCATAACGTTCCATCTGTGTTGTTCATCTTCTTTCATTCATGTCCCATCAGTGATGAATGGAAAGAAGATTAACAACATCAGATAAAGAAGTTATGTCTTATCATAACGTTCCATCTGTGTTGTTCATCTTCTTTCATTCGTCACTTTCTACCCTTCTTCCCCCTCCAAAGGCTCCTGGGGGATGCTTTGGGTCCAAGTGCTGTCCTAGGGTATTTGCACAGAAGTGGCCTCTACTTTACTTCTCTTTCTGTAGCAAACTCAGTCTGAGGTAACAGGGAGAAGGGCATTCTGGGTAGAAACTTAGCTTGAGAGTTTTTTGGCTGGTGCGAGCTTGGTAAAAAGGCTGACTCGGTTCAGAGGGCTTGAAACCGAACCCATCAGTGATGAATGAAAAAAGCTGAACAACACAGATGGAACATTATGGTAAGACATAACTTATTTTTTCTTTTCATGCTAGATCTCTAGGTTTGGCTGTTTCTAAGCAGACCATTTCTTCATGCGTTTCTAAGGCCATTTCTTTTTGTTACACCTTTCATGGGAAAAACCTTTCTACTTCTTTTAAGGCTCATTCTACTAGGGCTGTGGCTTCCTCTGTTTTTTTTTTTTTCTTTTTCAGAGGCGTGGATACTATTTCCATCCTGGGGGCTGCTACTTGGTCCTCTGTCCATACCTTTATTAAGCATTACAAACTGTATGTTATTTCCAGAGCAAGGGCTAGCTTTGCCAGAGCTATCCTACTTGGTTTCCTGGAGGGTTCTTCTGGGCCTCCTTCCAAATTTCCACTTGAGCTTTTATACTCTACCTTTAGTGAAGAATACTGCAACAGTGATATAGAAGGACATAGTATAGTTTGTTTAAAGTCTTACCATAATGGTATATGTCCTTCTCTTCACTGTTGCAGTATTTGCTCCCTCTCTCCTCCCCTTCGGCCTACTTTTTCTTATTTTTCATTCTGGATGCACATTTTCCTCCTTTTCTCCTTAGACTGTTTTTCCTCCTGGGGCTAATCAGTTCTGAGGTAGGTATGTCCATACATCACCTTTATGCCTTATGCTGTGAGTAGGGGAGCATATGTGTGATGTACTACATCCTTGAAAACCCAAGGCTTTGATATACTGGCCAGATGTTGGGCTACCCTTGGCGGGGGATCCTTTTAGTGAAGAATACTGCAGCAGTAAAGAGGACATCTACTGTTATGATAAGATTTTACACAACTGTACTTTTTACCATGGTAGAAATCAGTTAGGAACATTTTCAACTGAGGGTAAAAAAAAAAAAAAAGTGAAGTGCACTTTCTTTAAATGACAGATCTCTGTCTGTCTTTCTGTCTAGTAACCAGTCAAGTAGTATGTTTTAGGAGATGGGAGAAAACTGGAGTATCCTTAGAAACCCCCACAAGACACAGGAAATGGTGGAGACTCCACTCATATACAGCAAGTAGATGTCAGGGTGAACTTCGGTCTCTGGAATTGTGAGGGAGAGATCTTATAACTGATATACCATGGTATCCACATGAGACATAGTCCAGAGTAATGTATTTTATCCTTTAGAAAGGGTTTAGGAATTCAGAGATCTAGTGCTCTGGGATATAGTGGGGAGGTAAGTTCAGGCCATTTTCTTTTGCAGTTTCTGTTGCTAATAGCCACAACAGAATCCCCTCAGTTTTAATGACCCACTTCCGTTTATGGGCCTTGCTGTAACCTCAGCATTGGATTTGCCATCCGTTTTGGATTTCCTCCTTAGGTTGGACCTCTGCTGCCATTCCTTATAATGTTTTGCCCACAAAATGAATTTTTTTTCTGAAAATGTGGAGGAATATGTGCTTCAAATTCAAAATGTTGTCTTTCATTGCGGTTTTATCTCATTCCAGATCAACAAACAATGAATCAGCTGTTAATTTGTTTTCCTTCTAGCAAGGACAGTATTATTTTCGTCAAACAGATGGTATTCAGATGTTGTCAATGGCATTGCCATTTATTATGTTTGTGTAATCAGCCATTTGCTAATGCAATAAAAAAGTGATCCACCTGAACAGTGCTGTATCTGCTTCATCTTTCAAGAACCTGTCTGTAGCAGAGATCTGTACTGCATCCATCTGGTTATCATTTCACGTCTCTATAAAGCATTATTTATATGGACCATTAGTGAAGGAATAGGGCATTCTTTTTCAGGGTATTCTGCATCTGATGTGTTTTTCTGCACCTCGCCTTTGAGTTGTTTTTGAGCACTGTTTGGGAGTATACACAAGTCTTATACCCACTGTTGAAGGCCTCCCAGAATAAAATATAACAAGTATGCAAATTAATTCATCTGAACTTTAAGTGGGCCCTTTGCATTCGTGCTTTAGTCCTCCTTTCCCAACCCATTGCATAGATTGCTCTCCCTGCTGTTGACACTGTTCTTGTACATAATTTTCAGGTTTATTATATGGAATTGTTTAATTTAGTGTGTTAGATTGTAATACTAACACCTGTACGGAAGGAGTCTAAGTACTGGGGAAAACTAAGATAGTCATGCTCTTTGATCTTGGTGCAGACTCACTATGGCTAGACCAAATGGGGGCATGTGCACCTTTAGAGAGAAGTGTAAGAAAGGATATGGGTGGAAGTACCCAGGTGTTACCCCCACTATAGAGTTCTGTTTTGAAAATTAGCTAATATGCTAATAAAATACATATAGTTTATATTTTGTACACCTCGTCATATAATGTCCATATTGTGGTGTAGTACTGAGGATATTGTGCCCTCTTGGCTGTTAAAGGACTTATTTTACCAGTACTAGTTTTAATGCAGCTTTCGTTTTCAGTATGAAAAATGGTGATGTTTGATTAGTGTGCAAACCATTTCATGTGATGAGTCACTGGCTTTTTTGAAGCAAGGAATGTATACAGGCATGTATTAGTCTACCTCACTGATGAGTCAAAAGAAGCCACAAAGCCAAATATCTCATTTAAATGCATTAATAACTGTACATTGATGTGTTAAAGCTGGTCATATTTATACTGTAGTACAGTAGTATGGCTTTTATTCATTCATTCTCCGATTTCCCACTTTATTGTGATCAGCACTATTAGAATAAGGTGGGCATTTGAGGAATAAATGACTGTACCTTGTTTAACCCCTCCATCTCTCAGTAAATAATCCATGGCACCCAGTAAGTATTCTTTTATTATGAGAGGTAAGCATTTTTATTTTTTTTGTAGTTATGTTGATCACGCTGTTATGGTTAAGAGTAAAGGACCAGGTACAACACTCTTGAATAGCAGTAAGACCAGTGATATTAACATTGAGCATTTGACATGTAAACCTGCTTTGCAAATTTCTTGTATTTGTATGAAGATGTGGTGATTGCATATCTCCTTTGGGAAAGTTCATTGTAACAGTGACAGATAATATTTGGGTTTTACCCATTTTCTCTCTTTATTTCTGGCTAAGAGTTTCAGCATGTGACACTCTGTTTTATGAAGACCGATGCTGATCTCCTTTCATCATGCCTTCAAACATTGGTATGTGCTTGAGCCTCCCTTATGAAGTCAGCATTGCTATGAACTTCCTTCAGTTTTCTTACTTTGTTGAGGAAGTCACATACCATTTGTCAGCAGATTAATTTTATCCATGTAGGGCTCGTGTTCATTGGCTGCTTATTTTTCTTCAGTGATCTTCAATGAAAAGATCGATAAAGTATTTCTTTGGGTTATGCTAAGATATAATCAATTTTTTATCCAAAAAGGCAGTAGTAGTTTATTCTTTTGCCTTATAACTCTTCATTTTTTCTAGAAATACACAAAATCTAATGGTATACAAGAAAAAAGGGATCATATAATGAAGTCTAGTAGAGGAGAATACTCAAAGGAAGCCACGTAAGACCTAAAGCAGCTAGTCTAGTAGAGGAAAATACTCAAAGGAAGCCGCGTAAGACCTAAAGCAGCTAGTCTAGTAGAGGAGAATACTCAAAGGAAGCCGCATAAGACCTAAAGTAGCTAGTCTAGTAGAGGAGAATACTCAAAGGAAGCCGCGTAAGACCTAAAGCAGCTAGTCTAGTAGAGGAAAATACTCAAAGGAAGCCGCGTAAGACCTAAAGCAGCTAGTCTAGTAGAGGAGAATACTCAAAGGAAGCCGCGTAAGACCTAAAGCAGCTAGTCTAGTAGAGGAGAATACTCAAAGGAAGCCGCGTAAGACCTAAAGCAACTAAAGTCTACTCTTCCACTTCAGATTTTGCAGAAGGTAGTGCAATTTGCAGTAAACTTCCCCTGGATGTTAAGCAGTATAACTCATTATTTTCCTTTAAAAATAAACTAAATAATTGGATGAGTATTTACAAATCTACTTCAGGATTGACTGATAATGGCCCTCCTTGAGAAAAGAAGTGCAACCTGAGGGGGTTACTAGTAAGGCGAGGATGGTGATGAGACTCCATGGCCTTGCAATACTTGTGAGTATGTAAAGTCATTATCTCATCTGCCATGCTAAAGTTCTCCTTACTAACCTTAGTGCTACAGGAGGTACCTATGTTGGTGTCCCCTGTGATTGTCATGTCTGAGAGCTTCAGTGCAGGGTGAGTGTAGCACTTCTGAAGTGATCTTATTCACTTGAAGATCTGAGAGGTTGGGGTGCTGGTTTATAGTACCGGCCCATAGCACTGGTTGAACCATCTACCCTTCTGTCTGCAGTAGTCATGGCTATATGTGTAGTATCCTTCCTAAGAAATAACAGCCAATAATTTCCAAAGCTTAATGCCTTAAACATATCCAGACATTTGAGAGCTCAAGCAGAGCTGGAGAAAATCAGCAGTCTAGGCACCAAGCCCTTCAAAGCTTTTCTGCCACCTAAGAACTTTCCTCTTGCTGACTTTTGATGAAAGTCATTCAGCTAGCATTTCTGTGCTGCTGAGCAGAATTTCCTTTTGGTGGAGGATGTGAACATTTCACAATTAATTTTACAACTGAATAGAGCTGTTTGTTTTTTGCTAGGAATTTACTATTTTTTGACCATCAGTTGACTTTTCTATCAATTAAAAATTGTGGTTCTTCCATTACTTTTAGTGTAAAGGTTGCTTTTTCTGACGTGCAGTGGTTAGCGTTGTTACCTAACAGCAAGAGGCTCTCTGGTTCGATTCTCAGCTGGAGTGCCTTTTCTGTGGAGTCTGCATGTCCTCCCCATGATCGACTAAACTTTAAAAGACATGCAGGTAGGTGCGTGAGTGTGTGTATGCCTTCTCTGAAGGTTGGGCGCTGGGCTGGTAAGTCGAACCTGTAAAAATTCACTGCCAATCATAAGCGGACCAGTGATCCGCTGTGGCGACCCCTAACTGGGAAAAACTGAAAGAAGAAGACTCTAATTTTTATAGCTAAAAGTTTTATAAATTGATTTAGGAGCTGGTGCATTGTTTTAAGAGCTGGTGCAAGTGTATAACTTGCTTATCATCATGTTTTTAGGGTGAAAACACAACTTTTTGATACGCAGCATTTACTAGCTGCTATCATTTTTACTCAGTTTTCAGGCTTCTTCCTCGGCTTTATCATGGAAAGGTTACCAGTTCATCAGTTTTTCCTTCCTGCAGTCACAAAAAGAATAACATTTTTAGGTAGTTTGTGCCTTTTCAGCAGGCTACAATTTTGTCTGTGCTGCTGATGGTGACCTTGCAGTGGCCATTTCTGGTTTCCTAGACAAGTCATCTTCTGCCTTGGATTCCTGTGGTGTAGTCCCTTCAGCTGGCATGGACTGAAGGGTTAGAAATGTCCTCTGCAGCTGGTGGAGTGTTTTTTGTGGGCATGGGAAAACCACTTTTGTTAATCTCTATGTAAGGTGCCAGGAATGCACTGCCTACCCAGGCCAAGATACCTGTTTACCTTGGTGATGTCCCTGATAGCAGTCTGTCTGCTTCTTTGGATTTTCCTGTTAAAAAGAAGCTGAAGGTTAAACATGCATCTTTTCCTGCCTCTCTTACTTAGACTGGGAAGACTTATTGGACATATTTCAGGTTCTTAATCCTTTTCATTCTATACCTACCGGTAAAAAAAAAAGAAGTAAATGTCCATCCTTGATCACTGTTGCAGTATTTTTAATTCATGGGATATCCTGCCAAAGATATAGTTGTACATCTAGTCAGCATACCAAAGCCTGGGTGCTTTCCACTTGCACAATACGTCCAATGTATGACTTCACCTCAATGGAGCCAAAGGTACACAAGACACACATGAACACACAGAACCTCAGAACTTTTTTGCCACCAGTCGAGTAATGAACTGTCATTTCTGCTTTGGTCTGTCAGACATATGATTTGAGCCTCTTCCTCAGATGTTGGGTGGATAAGTATCCTTATTGGGCACCTTCCTCTTTCCTGTTTTTTGCACTTAATAAGTTTTGTACATGTCATCAAAGAAAGGGAAATTGTGATTGTAGGAGGCATATGCCTCCTAGAGATCATAGTACTAAGTTCTTCTTTTGTTTTGTTTAGGTGCTGAGCACGGATATGGGGATTGTGCTGTCTGTCAGACATTCATGCCTAAGACTTTGCATAGTCATCTGTTATCTTTAAAAATTTATTTGGAGAATCAGAAACTTGAAGTGCTTGCTGTCAGCATTCCTTTTATGCTGAAGCAGTCATCAAAGAAACTCTGGTTAGAGACTTTTGCTACTGAGTCAGACCTGGGCGTCACCTTCATGTCTCTTGATGAGACCCAGGACCATCCCATTGCAGCCTCTTCTGTTGCAACCAATAGGAGATCTATATTTGCGCAACTCTCTTGCATGTCTGTCATGTCCAACCAGTTATCTGCTCTGGCAAGAAGGGAGAACTGCAGCTTTTAATTTCAAAGGGACCAAATGACATACCTCAACTCTTAGGGAGGAAGTTCCCAGTTCCTTGATTTGAGGTATGACAGGGCTCAGACCCTCCTCATTTGGTGTGAGCAGACATCATATGTATGAAGCAGCAGCAGACTAGACATACAGTTTCTCCTCCTTCTACCAGGTATTCTCAGCAGGAATGGCAGGATTTTACCAAGGGCCTTTTCAAGACTATTATGTCTTTTAAGCTGCCGTCTTTCTTTTCTGCTTCTGCTGTTTCTCCACTTTCTTCTTCCTCTCAAAATGCAAAGGAAGGAATCAGAGGAAGAACAGGAATCGGATTCTGATGGAGATAATTCCTTGATTTATTCTTACCAAATTCATTCTTCTTTGACATGTGCTTTAGGTGATGAAGAGACTTTATCCTCAGATTTCCCTTTGGAGGAACTGTCTCTCTTAAGGACACGATTCTCAAGATGGTGCAGCATTTTTAGTAGGAAAGTTCTCAAGTTGTCTAATACACACAAAAAAATATCGTGCTGTTTTGGATATGGGTGCCTACTGCCATTCCTCCAGTTTTAAAAGCTTTGTTGCAAACTTTTTTTCCCACTGCTTCCCCTTGATCCTGAGTCTCAACCACTTGCTCCTAAGAAACCGTACAGGTTTTACAGGGTGCCAGATTCAGTTAAGTTCTTATACAAGAACCGTACTTCTGATCCATATGTGATTACTCTTTCCATTGAAAAGCCTTCTAAGTTCCTTTCTTCTAAAGTTTTGCCTACATATAAAGACAGTAGAACCATTGATAGATATGGCAAGAACATTTATACTTTTGCCACTTTTGCTTTTAGACATATTAATTACCCGACTAATATGATCCGGTATCTTTTGTCTATTTTAGGAAACCTGGGTTAGATTTTGATTACTCAGAAGCTAAGTCCTCTGTATTATTTCTTCTTAACTTTGATTCTCAAGTTGCTTATCATTTTGTTATGATGCAGCAGGTGTCTCTTCTAGGGATGTTGCCATTGGTTCAGTTCTTTGTAAGTTTTCCTGACTTAGACTTCAGTTTTCACACAAGGATGTCCAAGCTAAGCTACATGACTTTCCTTTGGATATGAACCAACTTTTTGGTCTGCAGCTGCAAAGCTTTTCAGTACCTTACAGGAGAAGGGTAAGGTCATACAGGATGTTAAACAAGTTTTTCTTTCTCTTGGTCCTAGATTTCAGAGAAATTATCCTTCCTAGGTTAATTATTTTTTTTGTAAGTATCAAACATCTTCTCAAAAGCGTAAGAGACCTCCTAGAAGGCTGTTTCAGGACAGGTCTCAGCAGAGTTCCAAGGGTTCAAAAACCTTCCTTTTCAGAGAAATATCCTTCCTTATGATTATCTGCCTCCTCTTCCCAAACAGTCCCACCTTGTCCTTTCTCAGGTTCCTTTATCTCACAAACGTTCCCTTTCCCTGCCAGTCATCTTATCCTTCTTCAGGTTCTCCCCACTCAGGTGACTGTAGAATTGGGCCCTCCACACTTGGAGAAATCAAGATTTTACTCCAGAATGTTTCTGGTTCCCAGATATGAGAGCAGTTGAAGACCTGTTTTGGATCTTTCTTTCTTTAACACCTTTCTCCAAGTCCCAAGTTTCAAAATGCTGATTCCCTAATCCTCAATCCTAATGATTCTTCCACAAGCTTTCTTGATGACATTGGATTTACAGGATACATTTCTTCATATTCCTGTTCATCCATGTTACTGGAGAATTTTAATATTTTGCCTCTCCATAGCACTTTCAGTTTTCTACTTTGCCCTTTGGCCTTTCTGCTGCCCCTTGGGTATTTTTAAAGTGCCAACTCCTGTCATTGCTTTCTGCAGACTTCAAGCAATTTAAATATTTCCTTATCAAGGCCGTCTTTTCATTCAGGATCCTACCCAAGAGCTTCTTCTGACTCATTTGCAAATTGTTCTAGATCTTCCAGACAATCTGGGATTCACTTTGAACCTAAATATGTCCTGCTTGATTCCATGCCAGCATCAGAGTACTGTGGGATGCAGAATCAACACATTGTCAGTGACAGCTTTTCTCCCAGTGGAGAAGGTTCTTTTTCTGGTAGATTATTTTCAGAGCCTTAATCTCTCTGCTGTATTTTCTGCAAGATAGATTCTTGGGGCTCTAGGGTACATGGCATTGATGATTCTTATAATAACTTATGCCATATTCCGTATGACGAAGATTCAGTGGTATCTGAAGTATGTCTGGACTCAACATTGCCATCAGTTAACTCCCCAAATTCTTCACTTTTTCATTTGGCTAGGGATAGTCATCACAAATTATCTCACTGGATGGACTTGCTTTCACAGAACAAAGACTCTTTGATTCACCCCAATCTACAGACTTTGAACGTTACTCTTTGGGTGATAGAATTTTAATTCATTTTAGGCACCAGTTTTTGAAGGATGTGTTTAAGGTTTTGCAATAGGCTAGAAAACTAAATACAAGGAAATCTTATGTCTCCAGATGGAAACTTTTCCATTTGGTGCTGAGAAAAGAACCAGAACCCTTATCAACTGGGTTTTTCTAATATTTTTGCTTATTTGTGTGGGTCGCTTATTGCTGGGATGGCACTCTGTTCTGTTAAAATACAGTTTTCAGTTATCTCTGCTTGCCAACCACTGGATTCACTGCTTTCATCTCGATTTGAGATCATACAGTTTTTGAGGGGTATCATATGTATTACTTTGAGGGGTTGATGAATGAAGAAAATGAGAGGGAGAGAAGGTTGGATGATGTAGGGATAGTGAATCATGAAGTACAATGGATTAGCAAGGAGGAAGTAAGGATAGCTATGAAGAGAATGAAGAATGGAAAGGCTGTTGGCCCAGATGACATACCTGTGGAAGCATGGAGGTGTTTAGGTGAAATGGCAGTGGAGTTTTTAACCAGGTTGTTTAATGAAATCTTGGAAAATGAGAGGATGCCTGCGGAATGGAGAAGAAGTGTTGTGCAGAGCTGTAGTAACTACAGAGGGATTAAATTGATCAGTTACAGCATGAAGTTGTGGGAAAGAGAAGTGGAAGCAAGGTTAAGAAGGGACGTGATGATTAGTGATCAGCAGTATGGTTTCATACCAGGAAAGAGCACTACAGATGTGATCTTTGCTCTGAGAGTGTTGATGGAGAGGTACAGAGAATGTCGGAAGGAGTTGCATTGTGAATTTGTAGACTTAGAGAAAGCATATGACAGGGTGACTAGAGAGGAGTTGTGGTATTGTATGAGGAAGTCAGGAGTGTCAGAAAAGTATGTAAGAGTGGTACAGGATATGTACGAGGGTAGTGTGACAGCAGTGAGGTCTGCGGTGGCAGTGACGGATGCGATTAAGGCGGAGGTGGGGTTACATCAAGGATCAGCTCTGAGCCCTTTCTTATTTGCAGTGGTGATGGACAGGTTGACAGACGAGATCAGACAGGAGTCCCCGTGGACTATGATGTTTGCAGATGACATTGTGATCTGTAGTGAGAGTAGGGAACAGGTGGAGGAGACCCTGGAGAGATGGAGATGTGCTCTAGAGAGAAGAGGAATGAAGGTCAGCAGGACTAAGACAGAATATATGTGTGTGAATGAGAGTGAGGATAGAGGAATGGTGAGGATGCAAGGAGTAGAGGTGGCGAAGGTGGATGAGTTTAAATACTTGGGGTCAGTAGTTCAGAGTAATGGTGAGTGTGGAAGAGAGGTGAAGAAGAGAGTACAGGCAGGATGGAGTGGGGGGAGAAGAGTGTCAGGAGTGATTTGAGACAGACGAGTACCTGTAAGCGTGAAAGGGAAGGTCTACAAGAGGGTTGTGAGACCAGCTATGTTATATGGGTTGGAGACAGTGGCATTGACAAAAAGGCAGGAGTTTGAGCTGGATGTGGCAGAATTAAAGATGTTAAGATTTGCACTAGGTGTGACGAGGGTGGACAGGATTAGGAATAAGTATATTAGAGGGTCAGCCCAGGTTGGAAGGTTTGGAGACAAAGCCAGAGAGGCACGATTACGTTGGTTTGGACATGTGCTGAGGAGGGATGCTGAGTATATTGGGAAAAGATGCTAAGGATGAAGCTACCAGGTAACAGGAAAAGAGGAAGGCCTAAGATAAGGTTTATGGATGTGGTGAGAGAGGACATGCAGGTGGTTGGTGTGATGGAGCAAGATGCAGAGGACAGGAAGAAGTGGAAACAGGTGATCTGCTGTGGCAACCCCTAACGGGAACAGCCGAAAGAAGATGATGATCATACGTATTACACCACTATGAAGGGTTATTCTTCCTTCTTGGAATTGAACAATGCCCTGGAAGAGGTTACAGCGTCTCCTGTTGAGCCTACTGCCTCTGCTTCTCAAGCGTTGCACCTGAAAAACAGTGCTGTGATGGTTTTGACCTCTACTAAATGAGATTTAGTGTTGCAAGCCCTTGATGGGTCTTCCTTCATTTCTCATTTTTTTCACAGGGCTATGGTTACTCTGTAAAGTAATCCTTCTTTTAAGCCAAATGTTGTTAATGAGGTCTCCCTAATTGCTCCACTAACTTCTCAGTTTTTTTCTTCTCCTTGGAGTAAAGGGGACAGGATTGTACATTTCCTGGATGTGCATAGGAACCTCAGGTTTTACTTGTACAAAACTAAGTCTGTCAGGATGCTGGATCAGCTATTTTGTGTCTTTTCAGGACAAAACGTTGGGTGCTTTTGTTCCATGACAGACTATTTCTAATTGGATATTCAAGACTATCTGTTTCTGTTGTTGTTTTCATGATAAACAGCTTCTAACTCCAGTTAAAGCTCATTATATTAGAGCTGTTTCCTCATGAGCTTTCTTCAAGGGTTCTGCAGTGTAGATATACTCTTGAAGCAACCACATGGTTTTCTATTCACCGTTTTATAAAACATTGCAAGACTGTTTTCTCTTGAGCTAAAGTAGGCTTTGCTAGGCCAGTATTAAGAAGTCTTTTGGACCATAATCCTTCTCTGGTTTCCTCCTTCCTATATTCATAGATAGCTTAGAGAAGCTGCCAACAGTTAGTAATACTGAAACGCTGATCATGAAGGACATAGTACAGTTGTGTGAGAACTCACCATAATAGTAGATGTCTGACTGATCACCGTTGCAGTATTACATCCCTCCTTCCTTACTCCTTTTTCCTATTCTTTTTTGTTGTGCTGAGGTGGGTTTTTTGTTTTTCCACCTATTTTTGGACTTGTACATCTGTATATAGTTGCCTCTACTTCTGCTTCAGTTCCTTGTCTGGGGTAAGAAAGTCCTGAGGTAGCTTGCATCTGTAAGTCCTTTATGTACCTCTAGCTCTGTTTAGTTGAGATTGTATGCATGGCACAAATTGAGGGTGCTTAGGAAGTTAGTATGCTGACCAGACATAGGTTCATAGGAGGTTACTAGCAACCATCCCTAGAGCCCTTACAAGCCTAGCCATATTTTTCCCGCGTTGCCCCATTTGTTGGTGGTTGGGTGAGTGAAGCTTGCAGAGGGTAAGGGTCTATGGTAGTTATTACTGACTTCCTTTGTCCACGAGGGACATGGACACCACCCCAGGAGTGAAATTGCTGTCACCCATCCATTTTGTCTAGGTTGTGTTTGAAGATGGTCAGGGAGGGGCTCAGTTTCACATGAAATGGAAGCTTGTTCCAGAGAAGTGGCAGTCTCTGGGAGATGTATCTGTCACTCCAACATGACCTGTTCATGTTAGAAGCTAGGTTAAGATCCCTTGAGCAAGTGACACTCATGCAGTGCAGTTTGATTTACAAATGTGTAGCATATCCATCAGGGCCGGGTCAGAGACTACCCTGTAAGCCAGGCACAGGTCACCCTTTAGCAACGTGTAGGAGACAGAATACGGTGACAGGGTTTTCAGTTTTTCCACTTGTTTTGTGTACGCTGTAACTCTTTGTTGAGAAACCTCTGTAGTCTGTCCAATTGTTGCAAGTGTCTGGTGAGGTACATGCAAAAGGGAGCATTGTACTCAATTATTGGTCTGATGAGGACCGAGTATAATAGAATTATAACATCCTTAGATCTAAATGCAATGCCTTTACTTATAAGGTGTGCCACATAGAAGGATTTCCTTACTAGTGTGGATATGTGGCGGTCAAAGTTCAGATTGCTGTCAACCTGTGTACCCAGATCATATACCGCTAGGTCTACACTTATGGGGGGTGCTTTCTATAATGTAATTAGCAGGGATGTCAGCTTTCCCAAAGGGAATAATAATAAATTTTTTGCAATTAGCTTTAATCCGTGGCTTTGGCACCAGTCATTTGTCTGCGTTAGCTCTGTGTGCAGTATATTAACATAGCTGGGAGACTCTGTGGTACACTACTTGTGACTGGTGTTTTGATAGAGGTGAATTCACCCACTATGACGGCATGTGTCCTGTCGATGAGCCAGTTGGCTACCCATCTGGTAATGTTGGGGTTAATTCACAATTGAGCGAGTTTCTCTATAATATCTGAGTGGGGGATTGTGTCATATCCCTTGGCTAGGTCAAGATAAGTGCTATGCCCGGTCTTTCCATCATCCAGGGCCTTGGTGACTTTCTCAAAGAAGTCAACCATGTTTAACAGGCATGATCTACCTTTAATGAATCTGAACTGGGTTTGATCCAGAGTTTGGAGGTTACCTATGTCCTTGTTAATAAGGTCCATAGTGATTCTTTCCATGGTCTTGCAGATGAGGCTAGTCAAGCTTATGGGTGTGTAATTCCCAGGGTCAGTTGATGGTCTCCCTTTGTGCAGATGGATTACTGTTGCTGTCCTCCATTCTGCCGCAGCATAGCCAGCTTGCAGGCTGTTGTTAAACAAGGATCCAAGTAGGTCTGCTAGGTCATGTTTCAAGTTGTTTAAGGCAACCAGGGATGTTGTCTGGTCCCATCGATGTTATGTTTTTGGAGTTGGAGGGTACTGAGATGACCTACTGTCTCGAGATAATAGGCTGATGAATGTGGCAGGTATACTTTGGGGGATGATTGGAGGGGGCAGGGGTTGAAGTTTTCTCCAAATCTGTCAGCAGGTTGACTATTACCTCCAGTAAAATATAAGTGGTGCCATCCACAACTAGTTCAATGCACAGCTGGGTATTTCCCTTTTAGATTTCGGAAATAGTTAAATAATGCCTTGTGATTATCCTTAGCTTGGGAGGCTATTTTTGCTTTGTTATTAGCTTTGGAGGACTTGACAAGATCTCTAATTTGTTTATTTTAGCTAGAGAGGGATTTCTTCCTCTGCTGAGCCAGTTTCCTCTTGTTTTTGGACTTTACTTTCTTTCTGGTCTGATTTTACTAGGGAGGACACCCTACAGGGGTGTGCCATGCTCTTCCATGTTAGTGAATACTATGTCCATGATATTTGAGCCTCTTGTGGATGTGCCAGCTAGCTGTTACGGAGCATTTGCATTGATAAAGTCCAAGAACCTTTGAGTCAGCATGTTTGTGGCCATGTATTTTCCCAGTCGATGGTAGGATAATTAAAATAACCTGCGGTAAGTGGCTTTGACTGTAGTTAATTGGATATGGAGTAGCTCAAGAGAGTCGTACTGTTTGACCAGTCTCAAGGTAACTTATCCTTAATGAAGATGGATACACCACCTTTGGTTTTTTATGCTCATTTTGTGGTTTGAACATATGGAAGGCCTTGTAATTCTGCATGGTCGGGGTACTTTCCACACTTTTGAACCATGTCTCTGTGACTGCACAGATGTCAACATCTTCCAAAGTGAGGAGTGCTTCTAGGGCGTGCAGCTTCTTGTTTAGACTCTTAGCATTAAGCAGCAGTACCTTGAGTTTATTAAGAGGATTTTCATATATTGGGAGTTTGGTTATTTTGATACTGCATAAAAAAGGCACAATAGGGGGTGGCTAATGCTTTTGCCAGTATCCGAAAGCCTAGAGGACACAGTTGCAGATCATCTCTGGCAAAGAAGACCTAGCTGTCCTTAGCTGGCTATCCCATCAGTTAATTTTATTGCAACAGTGATCAGTTTGACATTTACTGTTTTTAACTTTTTAGACAACTGTACTTCCTTTAGTTCCTGATGATTCTCAATGTAATGAACAGGGAATTGTTCCTGAGGGAAGAAATTTTGTTATTTCTTCAAGATAACTGATTTTGGCTAAAGGTATTTTTTCCTGATTTCCCACAGTAAGAATTTGCTTTTCATGAAACTATATCTAGGATGAACCAGTTTTTTTTTTTTTAGTGTGAACAAAGTGACATTCCATCTTTTTTGTGAAATATTGTCATTGATTGGCACTGCATTTTCCTCAGTCTTTTACTGTCCCTCCTGATGTTTCATCAGTAGATCACTGGTGCGGTAGCATTACGGCTATAGGGGTTATATCCTCCTATAACAGCTAGCTGACTTCCAAAGCTTAAGGCCATATCCTACATAGTATAACAGCCGTCTAACTTCTAAAGCTTAAGGGCACATTCCACCCATCCAGACCATTAAGAACCTTAGACAAAGGTGGAAAAAATTGGCTGCTGCACCAAACCCATCAGAGTTGTCCTGCAGTCGAACAGGGCTCCTTTTGTAGGCTTTTGAGGATTGACAGGTGACTAACATTTCTCCATTGCTTGGCAGATAAGTTCCCTCTTGGAAAAACCTTCCACAATTTATTTTATAACTAAAACAGTACTTTTTGAGTAAAACTGTTTGTTTTATATTAGGAATATAACTTCTGTAGCAGTGTCTTGCAGCTTTTCTGTCAATTAAAATAGTGTGGTTGTTAAATTATTTTCAACATAAACTTTTATTTTATTGTTTAATGTTTGCTGAAATTTTTCTGAGAAAACTTTTATAAATTGTCTTCAGGGGCTGGGGTAAATACATGCGATGCTTGTGTGATGATATGAGGTAGTGCCATCTTTGCCAGAAATGGTAGGGCAGTGCATGTGTAACATATGCTGGCATAGCTAGCTGGAGTTTTGTAAGGAATTTGACTGTCGCACTGACTTGTGCAGATGCAAGTTGCTTGTGTTAAAAATGCATTAACAGTGGGTCCTGCTGGACAGAAGATATATATACATGTGTGTCGGACACTATTATTATAACTGATTAAATGTATATATCTTAACAGAGAAATCTGGAAAGGAAGAAGTTAATCTCAATCCAGCTAATTTTGAAGAATAGTTTGAAAATTAAATGGGTTGGTTCAGCCCATAAAGATTTTATCATACAGGTCTGATTGCAGCCAGAGACAAAAAAATGTCTGGGAAAAACCAGGGCTAGGAATCTTACTGTATTGTCCTTAGGGATGAACTAATTGCTACCCTGGAAGGGTGGAGGTTTTTGAAATATATAAATTTCAGACGCTGCAACAGATCTTAGCAAAGCTCTAGGTGTGTATTGTACCAGAGTCAGGTGACCAAATGTGAAATAATTCTATAGCCAGGAATGAAATGATCCTTTAGATATCAGTGAGAGATATGACAGAACTCTCATAGCAGCATTTTCTCTTTCAGAACATGACAGGAAAGATCTCTCTCAGATATTTCATACAACCACACACCTTATATTGCCTTGCTGTAGTAAGCAGCTCAACACTCATCGTCTTGCCTTGCTGTAGTAAGTAACTTAACTAGGGAACAGTAATTCTTTAGTCAGTCAGGAAAATATAGTGAGATTAGTTAAGTATTGTTTTTCTGTGTCTGTGTGAATCTATCCAACTGTTATTTTTTTATATTTTCTGTGATTCAAACTCTGGTGTTTACTGTAACTAGAGGGTCAGTGTATTCTCATGTTTTCTAATTTATTATTAAGCATTTCTATACCTTTCATTGTGGCTAGTCTTTTAGAGAATACTTTTAACACCTTAAGAGTACTTATACTTATTTTAGTGGCACTGTGGCCACTCCTGAAAGCATTGCTGCATTGGTCAAACTCTACCATTTGTATTTGCATTAATTTTACTCAGTATAATTTGGTACCCTTTTAAGAGCCTTAGAGTGGCTGACTGGTGGCACTGTAATTACCTTATAGTCTGGACAGAGGGGTTACAGCTGGCAGATCCATGCCAGCCTTTCCCATATGTCTGTGTGTGAAAATCAAATATCCAAGCGTGTGTCACCTACTTGGAACAGGGACACAGAGCTCCAAAGTGGTCAGTGTGGAGTCTTGTTTGAGGACTAGAGAGAGAGTCTCGTCCCAAGTCTGGAGTGTGGTCCCTAGGGAACTGTTAAGGGAAATTGTGCTTGTTGCAGAGAGCTGCATCTGAAAATACTGTGTGTTTCCATTTTTGCTTCTAGTGGCCATCCCTCACCAGTGTCAGTTATGAGGATTGAGACTCCTTGATTACTGGCCTGGAGTAGGAACGGTCACAGCTTGTCTCAGTATTTTTAAAGTAAAATCACTACCTTTTTGATGCTTCATTTCTTTAGACTCCTGCTGTCAGTTTTACCAGGACTTCAGGCTTCCTTCTCAGCTTTAGCATGGAACAGCTTATTGGTTCCTCTCTTGTTCTTTCCACTGGCCACAAAAAGAAGAAAATTTCTAGACAGCTCTTGCCCCTTCAGCAAACTGCTACTTTGCCTCATCCACAGATGAGTGACTTGCAGTGGCCATTCCTGGTTCCTCAGACCATTCTTCTTCCTTGTTTTTTTTTTTTTTTTTTTCAGGTGTAGGATCTTTAGCCACCATGAACTTTGGGTTAGACATGTCCTTTTGTGGCTCTTGAAGTGTCCCTAATGGACATGAGAGAACCCCTCTTTTCGTCTTGAGGATGGAGTGAGGAATGCCTCTCTGCCTAGCCAGACTGGGATGTTGTTTCCTGTGGTGATGTCCTTGATAAGAATTTGTTTCTGTAGAGATTTCTGTTAAAAGAAGCAGAAAGTTAATCTCCTGTATCTGTTACTGTAGACAGGAATAATTTATTAGGCCTAGCTCGGGGCATAGTTCAGTCTCTTAACCCATCTCATTCTGGGTTTAGTGGTATAAGAAAAAAATAATTCTTCTTTTGCTGAATATTTCCAGTGTGATGAACAGGACAATGATTGTGAGGGAATAGTTCCTGTTTTTTTTTCATCTGGTAACTGATTTTAATTGTGAGGACAGTATTTCTTCGGATTGCCCCTTGGAAGAATTTTCTCTTTCTGAAACAATGTCTAGGAAAAACATTTTAGGGGAAGCATAACTTTCTTTGCAACTGGAATTCTCTCAACTTACTTCTGTTACTCCAACTTTGGAAGATGTTACTATTACAGCATGCAGCATGCCTGACAGCCAGACTGTAGCCCCTAAGAAGACAAATAGTTCCTCAGTTTTGCATTTTTTTATTTTCTAATCGTAGTTTTGGCCCTGCAGTCATTTCCTTGGCACATCCTTCTGCAGCTAAACATTTGGTAAATTCTAATCCCTAGGGGTAAGTATGAGAAAGCCTTTGATGGATTTTGGAAAATAGTATATTCCTCTGCCACACTTATTTTTGTGAGTCTTAATTGTCAAGCTTACATGTTAAAGTTTTGCTTGCTTCATTTGAGAATAATGAGGAACATCGTTGCCACTTTACCTTCTACTGAGTGGAAAAATCTATATTATTTTTAGTGTGCTTATGGCTTCCCTAATGCATCTTCCAGTGCAGTGGCTGCTGGGTCTGTTACGAGAATGCCTGGTTATGTTCTCAGAATTTGCCTACAGATGTTAAAGCTGAAATTTAAAATTCTTTGCTTGATAGGGAGGTTCTTATTGGACCATCTGCTACTGAGGACATGAAAAAGTGTGATGAGAGAAAGGAAGCTGATTCAAATGATGACTCAAAATTTTCAGCCCTCCTCCTCCAAATTTATTAAAGGTTTCATCACTAACTCATGATCATGAAAACTTGAGCAGTTAATGCGAGTCATAAAGGTGATGTGATAGTGCAATATTAATAATAGTAAACTATCCACTAGTGCATTGCATGACGAGAAATGTAGTTTGTTCATTAATGAGATGTAGATCAGCTGCAGAAGGAAGACTGCAAGTAGGAAAATACCTTGCACTTAGCTTTAATGTCTTAGTAAAATCTGTAAGTTGCATGAGGCATAAGAATGACCCTATCACTGCTTAGTGTGGTGCTCCCTTGAAGTGTGCGGCCCTCTTGGGCCGTATAGCTCTAATAGTCCTAAGACTAGCCTTGTTTAAATAAAAATGCCTGTGTAATCCCAGTAACCTTTGACGCATGGTTTCCATTCTCAATAAGTCGGCATTATTGTTTTTTTACTGTTGGTGTACAGCAGAGCTAAGCCCATATCCATGACTGTATGATGTTTTGCTTAACCTTTTTTTTTTTCATTATCCTTCATAATATCCCATACACCTTCAGAAATATAAAATTTAAACACATAACTCTTCACCCACATTAAAAAAAAATCTGTAGTCATGTTGTGCCAAGGAGTAAATGATTGCAGTTCTACACTCAAAAAGTTTCTTCTGCTGTTACCTATCAAATTACTGGATGGACAAAGTACTCTTCTCAGTTATACTTGTAAATCAAACAATTATGACATATTTGTGGTGTTATAGGCAAAAATAAATTGGTGGTGTGCAGAAACTGCAAGATGGAAGTCATTTGCAACTCATAGCCTTAATTCTTTGTTGCCAGGAACTGAACACAAAACAGCAAGTGCAAAAAAACAACCACCAGCCTGATAAGAACGACAACCACATGCAGCTAAATAATAAATTCAGGTTTAATGAAAGATTAAGCACTTCTGTAAGAGTGTCACAATAGGCTTCATAAGAATCTAATAAAATATTAGTCTCAAGTCAAATTTAAAAAACCCATGTATAGTCATGTGTTACATAAAAATCAGTGACTACAGTTCACAAAGAAGATACAGTCACATAATTCAAAATTGATTTGAAAGCAATTAAATACAACAGTAAACAATACATAAAAAGCATAAGATATAATTATACAAAAATTATAAAGATAAAAACTATAAAAATATATTCCAGATAGTTAGACCAAGTAAGGAAACTTGCAATAGATACACTTTTGTTTAGTTTAGGGGCAACATATGCATTTAGTTTGATCTTCCATACCAATTCCCTGAATTCAGTTAAATCATCCCAAGACCCCCTGAAGGATCTTTATCATATCCAGTTCAAAAATAGCAAATTGTGGATGTCAAAGTTAGAGATGTGTTTATATAAGAAATTATTTTTATTTTTTTTCATACAAGTACTCGTATATACGATCTTTAAACTTTGTTTCTTTCCCACATAAAAACAACTGTATTGCTGACATTGGTCAACATATATCAAGCCCATATAATTACAAGTACAATGAAAGGATGCTTTTACATAGCAGTTAGTAACATAATTATAGACTTTTCCAAACTGAACTTGCATTGCAAACAAAAGCCACATCTATAGACCTCCATTTTTTTTGTTAGAAGTATTTGCAAAGGGGACATCACTTGTTTCTAAGAAATTCTTAATGGACCTACCCTTTCTAAAACAGTATGTGGTTAGCAAGTTTATCAGTTAAACTATCAAAACATAAAAAAAACTTTCCAGTTTCTTTTAAGGGACCCTTCCGGTACTGAAAAGAATCTACCGTAAAGGTGGTAATAAAGGAATATAAATAATCTTCCTCTTCAGTATATTTAGTCCTGATTTAAAGTTATGGTAGTCCTGTTCTGACCGTAATAAGGGTTGAAAAAAAACTTCTCTTCTTTTAATAACCACTTCATTGGAAATTTTGTGTATCAAACTGTAAGGACAACCCCTGGCCTGTAACATAATGCCAGCTTATCACATTTGTTTGCAAAACTGTCATCCTCTGAGACTGTTCTTGCTAATCAAGCATATTTGCCCCTTAACCATACCTGCTTTTTGGTGTTCAGGATGGCAAGTTGCATAATGCAGAAGCCCATCAGAATGTGTGAGCTTTCTGTAAATATAACTCACAATCCTCTTGTTTACCAGATCTTTATTGATTTTGACACCCAAATAGTTAATATTATACAGGTTGTAATTAAGTGTAAATTTCAAAAAAGGGGTTGTACTGTTTAAGTAATTGATAAACTCATATATCTCACTGATGGGTTTGTTCCATGCAATAAATATGTCTATGGCAATGAACAAAACTGACTAAAAATATATTTTTTCTCCCATTAGAGCATGTTAATGTTCACGAAAATGGGGCCACATGCAGCCCCCATGGCGACTTCCTTAGTTTGGAGAAAATACTGCCCTTAAAAAAAAATTTTTTTTTAGGACAAAAAAAAATCATGGAACCATTCCAGTCCTACATCATGTGGGATAACATTGAGCAAGTTCAGAATATCAGTGGTTAAAAAAACAGTATCCTCTGAAAAAACAATTTGCCTAAGCTTCACCAAAATGTTTCGAGTCTCAGCATAAATGACCAAAATGAGTCAAGGCATTTTTTTAGACTAACATCAAATCTGGCCAAAGGGTGGATCTTAGATTTCTGTGAGTTCACATTTGGTCTCATGGGTGGGTCTTGCATTTACTTAAGTATCTTTGGGATTCCAAAAGCTCGTGAGCACTGTAAGAAATTTTGCTTTAAGAAATAAGAAAAGATCATGGCTGATTCTGTCCCCGGTCAGATGTCCTGTAAAATCCAATTAATTTTTGTGTATGTGATTTTGACACAGTTGAGATGATTCTTCATAAAAAGTCATTGTCAAAAGCACGTTCATCTTGTTGACATAGTCAACTTTGTACATGATTACAACTCTCCCCACCTTTATCAGGTTTCATTACCCTTACATTTTTTTTATTATGCCTTAGTTCTTTAAGCAAGTTGTATTCAGAAAGAGACAAAGTCAGATCTGTTAAAACTAGTTTTAAGCAAAGCCTTAAGTCAGATTCACAAAGTTTTTCAAATAAAATCAAAGAGTGGTAAAGGGGGGGTTATTTAGACTTTTCCTGTATAAAACATTAAAAACATTCTTTATTTTATTGTTGAGAAACGTCGATTTGAAATTAAGTTTTCTAAGAAAAATCTTTAAATCAATGGCCAGGTCTTCAATTTTTAATCTAGTTGAATGAACAAATGCAAAGCGTTTGCTTAACAAGTCACCATGCTCTCTTCTGTATAAGTTGTCCATAAAATTATAAACTTTAAAATCGTCATTCATATTAGAGGAAATGTAAGGACCACTTTTTTCAGTAACAGGTAGTTCCATGTCTAGAGAGAACAAGGAACAATTTAGGGTCTCCTCCTGCTGTATTTCCGTCATGGTCTGTTCTGTAGGTAATGGATGCCCAAACCAGAGTTGGATTGGCCCTATTGTCACCCTTGTTGGTTCCTTCAGTTTTTCAGCCTCTCCAACCACCTTAAAGGGACCAGTTCTAAAGGGAGAAATTCATGATCCACAACACTTGTTTATTGGAAAGTAACATTTTCATCCACAAAACCTTGTTTTTTTTTTTTTATCCTCCTCACTACTCGGTTTTGGGTAAGCGAAGACATTTTGGTAACCAATATCGTCTTTTTCAAATTTACTTTTTTTTTAGGCTTTTATAGTAAGTGAAATTTTATCAATATCAGAAAAAATCTTTTAATATTGTTCATTTGAGTTTTGAAACAACAAGTCATTGGTGATGACCTTATCATGTTCAGTAATTTCACTTACCAACATGTCTCTGCCTATTTGATTGTTTCATTAATATCTCCATAAGTTCACCTCCCTGCCAGTTGAATAAATCTTCTAAATTCTTATGCAGAGTGGAATTAGGAGCTAACCCAGTCAGAAATTTTCTCAAACCCTTGGGTACCCATTTTTGCTTTTATACATTTGAAAAAGTACGCATTTTCAATCTGCAACTTCCTACATTTAAGTAGTTTGCTGTCAAAACTGTTCATTGATTGCCATAAGTTACCAAATTCCTTCAGTAGTGTGTGTTGAAATCCCATCAGTTAGTTAAGCCAGGACGTGACATTAATTCTCCATCCAGTTGTTGCGGTGTTCATCTCAGTCAGCACACCTCAAACCACCTGACAGTAGCTTTAAGAATTCACATCATTATTACATGTACATTGTTCCAAAGGTATAGAAAATCTGGGTTATGCCATTAAGGATTCATCCACATGTGGATGAGCTATAAGGCTTCCAACTTGTTGTGAAAGTTGATGAATGAGTGGGGTTAACAACCCCAAGTTTGCCACCAAATCTTTGCTGTGTGCTGAAGGTTGAATTATTTTCTCTACATCAAGGTCCGTTGTGGACATATCACCACTCTGGGCCAGTAGTCAAACATAAACCAGAGAAACTAAAAAACACAGACAAGTGAAGTACGGTCACTGCAGTTCGACAACGTCACAAACCAACGAAACCATGATGAAACAATTTATTGAAGCGCTTTTTGTTTGCTAAGTGAGCAAACATCTTTAGAAACCATTTTTGCATTTAAAATGCATATAAATAGTCACAGCTGCTACTGTTTGACCAATCAAATCACTCATATTACTTAACCACTTTCTTAAAGCCATATTGAATACATAAAGCCTTGTCCCTAATAAAATAAACATTCACATCTGTCTTTAAAATACTGAATTTCAAAATGTATCATACACAAAAACAAAACCAAAAAATAACCATAATAAAAAATAATAATGATGTCACAGCAGTCATTTTTATACAATAGAAAGTGCTAATTAGCACTCACTGAAACAATTAAATAAAATAATTGGTGTTCCATTTAACACTGTGTTTGGCCACAAAACCTCATATAAAAATAACCCCAGTTGAAAAGGCACTTAAAGACATTCAAAAAAGTACATTTAAAGAAAACATTTAGAAAATGTTAAATAGCAAAAATAAATTGATGTGCAATATGTACTCTGACTGTTGTAATGAGTTAAATTCCCAAAGTTAATAAATTTAGACTCCAGCTGTAAAAGTCTCTGCAAAAAAATGTTCCCTGAAACAAATTGTGGTTTGGCATCTACACTAAAAGTTAAACTATCCACTATCCCATTATGCATAGAATGATCTCGGAGTTGGTATGTTTAAGTAATAGTATATTTTAAGTGGGGTGTGGAGGTGCAGGGGGGTTTACAACAGTTTATTTTGTTTTTACTTCTTTTTTTTTTTTTTTTTTTTTTTTTTTTTTTTTTATCAGTAGTCGAAATGTTGTAACTTCGAACGGAATGGTTCAAACATTCCGTGTTTAAAGTTATAAAACTTTGACTATGTGATATAGGCCCGCTGGATCTTGGTCCAGCCGTATGGAGAAAGATTCCACGGATTTGATTATTCACCATTATTTTAACAAATGAACAGCGATGAGTGTTAAACAAGGGCCTTTCTTTTATTCCTTCCAAAGGCTCTTCTTTGTGTGATGTATTCACTAATTTGAGATTATTTGTCTGGAGTGTTTCTTTGAAACTGATGTATGGTTTAAACTCCATGTTCAGAGTGATGATTTTAAGAGACCTAGTCAGTTTGTCCTGGTGAATCCACCATTGGTTGAGACGGTTTTGAAACTTTGTGAACAAGATATATGTAAGTTGTTGCAAAGTAAACATCATAGAGATTTTTTTAACCATACAGAAACACAGTTTAAGGCCCTCATGGATTTAACTTTGATGGAACATGAATATATTAGACGTGCTGACAAAGGGGGCGCCATAGTTGTGATGGACACCTCTAGATTCATTGAGAGCATGTGTAAAATGCTATCTGATAGTTTTACTTATCCTGTTTGCTCTTAGTCTGACATTTACAAGTTGTTATCAATAATTTGTTCTAATTCACATGATATGTTGATTGAAGGTAGCATTACTAAGGAATTGTTTGAATATTTTCTGATTTAATATCCTACCATTCATATTTTACATGGCCTCCCCAAAATTCATAAATCCCTGGAAAATCCTCTGATGAGGCCTGTTGTCTCTGGCAGTAGTTGGGCAACTAAGCCCTTTTCTATTTATGTTGAAAAGCAACTATGACCAGTATTAGATAAAGTTAACACTGTTCTTAGAGATATTAAGCACTTTTTAACAGCTTTGAGTGGTCCAGTGCCAACAGTAGTGACAATTTTCTCTTGGTTACAATAGATGTGGTATTACTTTTCGCAGTCATACCCAATGGCACAGAGATTGAATTTGTTACTCTGTTCTTGTCTAAATATTCTGATTATAGTGCAGGATATATTTATCTCATAAGCTTACTTCTTGATTTGATTTTGCACAACAATGTTTTCACTTTTAATGATCAGCTGTACAAGCAGAGGGTGGGCATAGTAATGGGCACACCCTGTGCCAATAGCTATGCAAACCTAGTGCTAGCTCATTGGGAGAGACACTGTTTTTAATGAGAGCAACCTTTTTAACAGTATATTCCATACTATGCCAGGTTTGTGGATGACATATTCTTTGTATGGGCAGGTTCTTTTTTTATGCTGCATGATTTTGTTGAATACCTGCAACAGACCAAGTTCCTATGATTTAGCCCTAAGTTCTCTGCTGAGAATATTGAGTTTTTAGATGTTAAAATCAACAATAAACTGAATGTTTTAGGCACTCAAGTTTACAAAACAATATTGCAAAAAAATATATTTTACATAGTCAGAGTATGCACCCAGAACATATTCCTAGGAATGTTTTGAATTGACAGCTCCTTAGGTATGAAAGGCTCAATGCAGATGATGAATGTATGGTATCTGCTTTTGATGAGCTGGTGCATGATTTTAGTAGTAGAGGCTACCAAAAGCATGAAATAGTTGCACAATTGGGTGTTCCATTTGATAAGAATGCCCAGGCCAAATCACATTTTTCTCATCAAGACCCAGAGGCTAAGAGTTATAGGGTTTTACAAGGAGACACTCTGAGAATGAGCATTACCCTCTCAAATGATAGCTGTCTGTGAAATTATTAAAAAACACTGGCATGTCCTTACATGCGATGATAGAAACAAAACTATTTTAGGTGAGGTTCCTAAATTTTGTTTTAAGAACAATACTTCTTTAAGAAAAAATATTGTGCTATAAACCTGTTGAAAAGAAACTAAGGATTACTGATAGAATAGGAACTCACCCTTGTAGAGATTGTAATATGTGTCAGTTTATTGAAACTACTGATAGATTTGAGCATCCTGAGACTAAGCAGGTGTATAAATTCAATTTCTTTGCAAATTGTAAGAGCTGCAACTAACAGAGCTTTGAAAGACCATGCATTTCAACACATTTATGATGTGTCTAGAAAAGGTAAAAGAAATGCACTGTCAAAACATATTTTAGTTGCTGGAAATGCGCATAACTTTAAGTTTATTGTGCTACAACTTTTTAATGTCAGCATTAGAGGTGGTGATGTTAGCACTAAAACAGAATGTATTGAAACTAAATGGATTTTAGAATTACAAAGTGACAGAGGGAAGGGTCTAAATTACTATGTTCATTTAAGAGTACTATTTGGGTCACGTGACCTTAAAAGGTAGATCTGAAATGTGTGTATTTAGGCAGTATTTTAAACCTGTTTTATTAGATCTGAAGAAGCACTTGGATAGGTGTGAAAGAGCTTGTCTTTTTCTTGGATGTTTTTAACATTTTTATGCTGTTTTATGTAACATTTTTATGCTGTTTTATTAAACTTTGGAACAGCTACTTTATTTTGATTCAGACGTGTTGACTGGTTATTCTTCTCCTTGGACCCTCAGTGCCAGTCTTCTCCACAACAGGACATAAAACAGGAAATTATTATATTACTTTCTCAGTTTTACAATTTATTATTGGAAAATAAATCAGAATCAGGTGTCTAATCAGCCTCTTTAAAAACAGAAATCAGAGGGCTTCTAATTAGCAAAGCAACTTTTAAAAACAAGCAGTATTTAAATAATCTAATTAATAAACTCGAGAATCTTATTTCTCAATAATTGCAGAATTATGTAGTCTCCAGAGAACTCGAAATAATAAAAAAAAGTCAACGGGAATTAATAACTTTCCATACTCAACAAGTGTCACTTTACAAAAATTTAATTTTAGCAGCATACTCAGAATGGACACAAACCCCTTCAAACTTCATCTCTAAAGTAGTTAAAAGTACACAAAACCTCCAATATAATAAAGTAAATTGTTGATAATATTAAATATACTAAAGATGCATAAATCATCAAAATATTTTATAACTACTATAATCAAATATATAACAATGATATAGTTAAAAAAAAAACAATACGAGCTTCTTTGATTCTTTATCTTTTCCATCCATAGGACTAGATCATTATAATCTTCTGAATAAACTAATTCCATTAAGTAAAATTCAATTAGCAATGAAATTACTTAAAGCTAACAAAGCCCTAGGACCAGATGGGTATTCAGTGGGATCTTATAAGGTATTCCAAATTAATTTAGCTAAGATTTTGCTATTGGTTTATGAGTATATCCTGAAACATGGTATATTGGATCTATGTCTTAATCGATCAAAAACTATATTAATAGGTAAGATATAATCACTATGCAAAATGACTGCCCAATTGCCTTACATTAAAATATTAGCCACATTATTAGCAAAAAGATTGAAGGAAATAAGTCCCTCTGTCATCCAGATCAATCTGACTTTGTCAAAAATAGACAAACCTTCAGAGCAGTCTCTAACTTTTTATTGCTACAACACCTATATGATAAAAAACAGACTTAAATGGTTCACCTATTTATAGATGCCTCCAAAGCTTTTGACAGAGTGAATTTTACATTTCTTTTCTTAATTTTTGGATGATTTTGGTTTTCCAGTTACATTTATAAATCACATAAAAACATTATATGCAGATCCCTCCACTCAGTCATAAATAAAAAAGTATCAAAAAATATTCACTTAAATAATGGAGTAATGCAAGGATGCCTTCTTTCTCCTTTCCTACTTAATCTATATTTAGAACCACTGTTTTGTTATTTAATTCAAAAAGTTTACAACAATATTCCTTTTATTTGTTTTACTGTTCCCTACGGTGTTTTTGCAGAGGATATAAATATTTACTTAAAATGTGACTAACACAGACTTATCCAAAATAATGCAAGCTGTAAGCATTTTTCCAATTTACTTGGTATAAAATGAATTCTGACAAATTTTTTCTGTTTCCATTATCAAATAATGTCTTTTTAGATTCCATATCCCAGAATGGTTTACAAATAAGACATACTCACATATATCTTGGAGTATCCTTTTCCAATACAGTATCACCTAACAACTTAATGAATTTAAATAACTGTTGAGAGAATATTCAGTTAGATATTAGTAGGTGGTCGAGGATGAAACTTTCATTTTTATCAATGATATCTATTATTAAAATAAATATTTTACTCAAACTTATATGCCAGTTCAGAGCACTAAATCAAACTGTCACTCTCTCTAAATTCAAAACAATTGAATCTGTACTTTCTAAATTTTATAGAGCCCTAAATTAATTAGAATTAAACATTATAAACTTAATTGCCCTAAATGTTTGAGTGGCTTAAATTTTCCTGACTTTGATTTATACTATTTAATTATAAGGACACAAAAACAAGACTGTGGATGGCTATTAATCTTAAAAACTTCCAATCACATTACCCCCCGTTTGAGTAAATCTCTGACATGAGTCTTGCATCATTGAATTTTAATATCCTTTCAATTCCATTTATCAAAACTTCTCTTATTAAATTAAAAATACATCCCTTTTTGAGATTAAAGATTTTAACAAATTAATGGATGTCATAAAAATAAAAAAAAAATGTTTTCAATAATCCAACCAATCGATCTTAATCTGAATATCCATTTAGTTGATAAAATGATTAATTTAAAACATTTCCCTAAAATTAAACAAAAGGCAGTTTAGGACTTTGATTTGGAAGACAAATTCAGTTGAAGAGATAAGATCTCTAATGGACCTCCCAGAAATCCTACAGTTCTATTTTAAACCAAATTTTGCATTATATTGAGTTTAATTACTCATACACTCAAACCCATTTTGATGATATTAATTTTGTAACACAATTGTTGGAATCTCTTTTACAAGAAAAATCCCTGTCCACGGCTTATAAACTAACAGTCGACTTTAAGTTTAACAATTCTTGTTTATATTCATCTTTCTGAACTCCTTTAGAAAGGAAGTCTAACCAGAACTGTCTTATAAAATTGCTACAGTAGAAAATATTTTCCTTTTAAAAAATATATATTTTACACACAATTCAGGATTCTCAATAATGTATATCTTACCCCAAAACAGAACATTCATTACTGTAATTCCACTACTTGCAATATTTGTGGTGAAGAAAAAGCTGTTATTTTACATACGTTTTGATCCTGTAATCCTGTAGGTAAATGTTGGTCCTTATTAATAACTAAAATTAAAAGTCATATCATAGATGTCAAATATGTAGACTGGCAACTGGCTATTCTTCATCTTCCATCTTGATTCTCATACAAAAGAAATGTACATATATTTTTTTTTAAACACTAATTTTTTTCAACATTAGCTGCAGTTAGAACCTCTACATTGTGAAAGATTCACAGCTGTGGCCAAACTCTTAAAAGCTTTTAGATTTGTTCCTAAATTTCAGAAAAGTGAGTCTGAGTGAATATCTATCAGAGTTTGTCACAATTTTAACTATAGTGGCATAATGGTAGACATTTTCAGCAGAGAATGTATGTTTTTTTTTTATAATTAATAGCTTTATTTCCTTTACTGTCTTTCCCTTTTATTTTTTTGTCATTACCTTTCACTTTTTTATTAAACAAACAGCTTAAATACCAAAGCTCTGAAATTCCTTTTTTCTTTTAGATTACGTCAATCCTTGTCATTCTCACAAGTTATATAAACTTTATTGTACATCTGTTTTAACATGTTTTTGATTGTTATTTGTTCTAAATGTTCTAATAAAAATGCTGTTGAAAAAAAAAAAGAAATGGACTGAGGCTTAAAGTGTAACACTGTTTTCTTTTTGATCTAATTACTGTTTTAGGGGTGTGATCAATCCATTCCCTCTTTCTAAGAGTGCTAAGACAGTACCTCTTCAGTGTATCCATGTAGCAGAAGGGCACACTAAAGCTGTTCTTTGTGTTGATGCAACAGATGACCTTCTTTTCACTGGATCCAAGGGTAAGTTGATAATTATATGACAGTAAGAGATAACACATACAAGCATAATTTGTGTAGTAAAGGTTTTTTCTTCCCACAGTAAAAATCCCTTCCGGATCACTGAATTTTGTGCCTTTAATTGTCATATTTCTTCTGCTGATTTGCACCCGTATGTTTGAGGCTACCTGTTAACCTCTTTCAAAGTGATATAATAGTTTTAATGTTTGGTGTTTGATGTGGTCTGTTGGGAAGTGACACCTCAAAATAAACATCAGTGCTGTGCACCACAGAAACATTTGTGCTGCCTTAAAGTGACATAGTACTAGTTAGGTATGTAGGGTATAGCAAAGATTTTTAAAGTTGTACAAACTTCTGTAATCCCCCCCCTCCCCCCGCACACACACACACACACACACACACTTTGCTCAGGATAAGCAGCAGTTTTGCTTATATATTGAGATTATTGTTCTGTGGTTATCTTCAAGTATGAGTACCAGAATTCAAATCCTGCGTTAGATTATACAAATTTTCTTTAAATATTTATTTCTTGAGGTAGCCAAATGAACTATTTCATGTGGCATATCTGGTATGTTTAAAATATTGTATGCATAATTGGTAGGAATGTTCTGTTAACTATGTGGTTAATGCATTGCATTATTGTCCTGAGACAAGGTAAGTGGTAGTCAATTTATCTCAAGGGCATTTGTTTCTGTGTAAGTTTGTAATCCATTCACTGTTGTCTTTAAGGTTCTTCATTCTGTAGTCAGTAGTATTAGGAAGAACCATGTCTTTTCACTTGATAGTAGCCTTTAGGGTATGTACAGAGAACTTGTTAAAATTCAAGGCATGTGTATAAACACTATGTGCCACCCTTTCCTTACTTGCATGACATGCTGACATTTGAACAAAATAACTTCCTTGTGTTCAGTATTATAATCTCTGGAAGCATGAGGGTACTTGGAGATGAACAGGTTATGTCTTTATACACATGCTTTACTTTTCATTGGCACTAATGCAACCTGCTTTGAAACCGATCACCTTTCCTGTTTGGAGCAGAGGGTACATATTTCTGTAGGCTGTTTATTTGCAGTCTGAGAGGTGCAAAACATGCCAAGTATTTTAGCTGCTGTAACACATGGTTCCAGTGTGTCTGACTTCCTATGAGTAAGATATAGTTTCATTTAAGAGCAGACTGGTACTAGATTAAATTCTCATGCAATGGTTTCTTTCAATTACCAGAGGCTAATAAAGCCAGGTTAGTGTCATTGAAATTCTAAGAACCTAATGCTGTCCTTTACGCAATTTAACACCAGAAATAGCATTTACCTCATGCATTTTTCTGTAAGTTTGGTGAGAATCATGGAGACTGCTGTGACTTTACGATGGTCGTAATAAGTGTCCATGTCACACATTCGTTTACTAGAAACTGTCACCTGGTGCTCCTGACCCAATAGGCCATTGCCTTGCTGTTGTACACCAAATTAGCCCTGATAAGGACTGTCTGTATTACATGTGTGCGTGCGTGTGTGTGCGTGGAGTAGAACAGAGCAGTTCAATGGAAAGGTTAATATCTGTCGGCAGGTATTTGGATTGACAGCTACATCAATAGCAAAGTATAAATGGCAGACTGTACGAGCGGTGTGATCCCTACCCTTTCTGTATTTAAATCAGAAGTCATTGTCTGATGCAACCAAATTTGTATTGAAGATAGGACATCAACAACCTCCTTCATATAAAAAATGGATTTTTAGGATGACTGACAATCACAAAGCCAGGTTGACACCACAAGCAACTTGGGATTGTGGAGATCTCCCTAAGGTCAATGGACTAAATGTCTTTCTGATTACTGTTCTTTGCAGAGATATTGGTGACTAATTTTTGGCCGTTGGCTGTCTTGTGTTAGAAGGAAAAAAAAATAGTTTAGATGACTGAAAATGCTGATTTGGAATCAAGTTATCTGTTGCAAATGGTTAGGACTGTGCACAAGTCCTGCTAACGTCATTAAAGGTTTGTGTCCAAGAGTGGAATGGTGGAATAACAGCCCTTAAGCTATTTGAGTGATAACTCGCTTTCTGACAGTTCCTGGTCATAGTAGAGTCTATCCATCATTTTTGTACATGGGGTTGGGGTGACATAATAGTGGCAATCATTTGGAGTCAATGCTCACACCACTGGGTGGCTAGCCCTCCTACAGTTGGTCTTCCATACCACACTCAACACTTGTATGCACTCACAACTGTGGTCAAATTTAGAGTACCTAATCCATGTACTATATGTCTTTGGAATGTGGGAGAAAATGTGGCATCTGGAGAAAATCCACACAAATATAGGGAGGACATGCAGACTCCTCACAAAAGGCACCTTAGCTGAGAATCAAACTGAAGAATCTCTTGGTTACACTAAAATGGTAATTAAAAAAATGGTGAAGGCGATAAGTGCGCTGACTTAAAAATAAGTCTTAGATCAAAGGAGTGGTACTGGGGAAGATGCTGGCAGTCTAAAAAACTATAATTACAGAAATTAACTTTCCTACTTCAACAGTATTGAGCAATAACTGACGGATAGTTGAAAATGTGTTGTTCCCAACTGTGAAGTCTGTAATCTTGGTTTCATTATCTAGCTGTCTACTGGAAGAAGTGTCTCAAAAGGAGAGCATTTTGTGGCTGTTTGTCTCATCACTTGTGTAAGAATGGGGAAAAGGAGAGACACTACTAATCAGGGTGAACGATTCCTGTCTCCATGGTAAAGGTTGGAGCAGTTTGCTCACCAGAAGTGTTCACAATGTCATGAATGTCTCTAAAGTGACCTGGACATTATTACCCCTCCTACAAATTAAGGGAAGTAGAAGAGAATGACAGCTTTTAGTAGGAAAAAAAATTGCATTTGATGGCTTGAAGTAATGTTGCTACTCATTTATGTGTGGTAAGATGCATTTTGTTTGCACAGCTTTGGGGGCATTTGTTACTGGCTGTGAGATTTCATGACATCAACAGACCCTCAGAGGACAAGGGATGGAATGCTAGCCACCCTGCGCAGGTGAAAGTGCCCAACAAACTGACCAAGGCTGTTATGAGTAGACATTGAACAGTGGAATACTGAACATGGTTTTCAGAAAGTGAGGCACACTGTAACCATTTTGCAAATAAGGACCATTAGGCTTTAATGTGAAACTGCAGAATGAGAACTCCATTATGTCAGTACAGAACACCCGATTTTGCACTTAGATGCAGCAACATTTGTGTGCCTTCCTGTCATTTACTTGGCTACTCAAGGTGTCAATAAAAGCAATAGACCAGAGGCCTCTCAAGAGTATAGCATCAGACTGACCTAAAAATCATGGTGCTGCATTCTGATAAATCTTCTAAAATGGAGACATATGATGCTGCTACATACTTGGCCTGCAGTTTACTATTTTTTACAGGCGAGAACGTTGGCCACAGTCCACATCAAACTTACTCCCATGAATGCTGGAGATTATAATCATTCAAGGCCATGAGGCAACACAATTTGCTAATAACAAATATGCAAAGCATCACACCTCCAAAATGGTTACTCTCCTTGTCTTGGTAATTTATCCCCTTACCCTTGCTGGAGTTCTCTTCCCATTTTAAATGTATACATTTAAGCCTTGAGAATGTTGACACATCTTTCTAAACAAATATATGGTTGTATTCCTTGCCCAGTCATACAAAACATGTGTAAACCATAGTGATGAATTCCCACAACCTTTATAGTGTCCATGCAATTACAAAGAGTTGACCCTGTCTTTTGTGATCGGAAGAAACTCTGCTTTGCTGTTCTTGAATAATAGGCTTAACTGTCAAATGATACATCTCTTCCAGCATTCTGGCACAGTTTTTCTTAGGGAAGATAAGGAGCATGAGTCATCTTTGATCGGAATGCCTTACGTGTCCTCCTTTCTGAAAATTGAGACTGTGACTACATTTGCCAATCCGGAGCTGTAATGTTACACCCACTGTAATGGCTCTTTGGTTGGGTTTATCTTCCCCACTAGACAGAATTTTACAAAAAACTTGGAAGATCATGCATGTGGTGATATGCATGCATCTTTATTGATGCAAAATTATGGGTACATTAACATACATAAACATCAAGCCCACAGTTATTTCTTGCAGTCTGTACAGTTAAGCACACTGTTTCTGCCTTAGTCAGTGAAATTCTGAGTTTGCATAAACTGGAGGATGTCCTCTGATTCTTGCTCAGTAGACTGCCTTTATCAAACGAAGCTGGGCACTCTGCAGTGTTGGCTATTTCTGCCCATGTAGTGAGCTCAGGAGGTTGAGCCATTAGGTGGGGGTGCAATGAAGGGTACTGTTTGTAAATAACATAATATACAGAATATTGCACTCCACTGTAATATACTAGCTGCTTGATAAAGAAATACAACTAATCAAAAAGAAAAAATAATCCTTTTCAAATATTCTTCTTAAACATAAATATAGAGTAGGGCCTGTGTGGCCTATGCTGGCATGCCCTCTTTAGTTAATATAAATGTCTCTGAGGTAGTAAACCAACCCATAACCCCTTTCCATGTTCACTTTCCTAACACTGTTTCAGCACCAGTGTCATGATGTCCAAGCAGAATAAAACTTATTTCCCTCACCTAATACCTTGATTTGTGGCTTGGGAAACACAGTAATTCAGTAAACTTAAGTATTTCTTTATTGAATGGTGTGCTGTTGATTTGCATGTATAGGTATCAGTATGTAGTAATGCATGTCATTTTGTTTTGTAATTGGAGAATGTTATTTTATTATGAGGGTCATATGCTATGGAATCATTGGGTCAGTAACAAACTGTGTCCTTTGAGATTTTGTGTACTTTGTGAAATTTTGATTTCAAGCTTTATGTAATTTTTTCCCATAGTGTAATTTTTCATATTCTTTGTTGTTTTGCAGATCGTACTTGTAAAGTATGGAATCTTGTAACTGGCCAGGAAATCATGTCTCTTGGTGCTCACTATAACAACGTTGTATCTGTGAAGTATTGCAACTATTCTAGTTTGGTATTTACTGTATCAACAAGTACCATTAAAGTGTGGGATATCAGAGACTCTGCAAAGTGCATCAGGACGTTAATGTAAGTGTCTAAAATCTTGTCTTCACTACACTGTACCGACTTGAGTCCATAACACTCTTAATTTATACTGTCTATAAGAATTGTAAACAGAAGAACTGATTGGAATTTTTTATCTTACTACCAATTTCCAGTTAAGAAATCATATTGATCAACAGACTGTCAGTTGTTTTAATGGAACTCCTTCAGATTAGTGATTTCTTCAGGTCAGGGATTCAACGCGATGATCATCTATTTAAAAAATGATTAAGAACAGGATTATATTCAGTCCCAGATGTTAATGTGGATGTTGAGAGGTGAAAATAGCAATGACAGTTGAATTAAACAAACTTCCTGGCCTTTACGAATATGTATCAGGGAATACTTTTGTGACATTAGGTGAAAGAAACACTGCAGTACGTTATTTAAATACAGGCAGCATTATCTGACTGCCATTTTAAATTTTATGACCACAGGTAAATGCTAAAGATAGGTGATAATACCTGTCATGTGCCCAATAAATTGGACTATAAGGAACATCTATGGATCATTCAAACAGTGACATTTTTCCCTCCCAGATTAAATGATGCATTTAAGGTATTTTTGTGCTTCACGTATCATTTATTGAATACACGTAATAGAGTTTTGCATGTATGTGTTGCTACTAAATTACATTCTGTAATTTTCTCCACATTTACATTTATTTATGGGTTGTGCATTACTGGATTTGTCCAACAGATGGCAGTGTGACTATATGCTTGCCAAATATTTTTTATATGATAACTATTTCCTTGCTAGCTGTTTACAGTACAATATAGTACCACAGGGGCTACATTACAAGTACCCTGACAGGACGACAACGGACTCCACGCTCTACAAGGAGCTTAATAAAATTTATAATGATGCTGGACTACAAGCTTTGAGAATTTTAAGAAAGAAGAACCAAGAAAAAATGGATAACCTGAAAAATGAAATTGTTGAGCTGCATTGTGTGACTTTACAACATTTGGACTTTGTGCAGCACCAGCATTTCTTTGATGGGATTAATCCGAGGATTACTAGGCATGTGGCCCCACTTAAACATCGTAAAAGACAAAAACTTCAGTGTGACCTAGAACAATATTGAAGCCAGACTGCATACCCTCTTAAAAATCAGCAAGTATTTAAACCACAACAACAAATTTCAGGAGAGTAAACCCAAGTGACTATGCAGCCACAACTGCACAACTGTGGGTGGAAATCAGCAAGAGTTTGTAACATTGGATAGTAATGATCACCCCCCCCCCCCCATGTTAGAGGTATCAGAAATTGCTGCTGCTGCCTAACCTAATGTTCAACAAATCCTTTTTTGTCCCCAAACCACAGGGGGGGCCCTTTGAACAGGGTACTAACACCACAGAGTCACTCGCAAGGGAGGGGGTGTGGCAGAGGATGGTCTCAAGCTCGAAACATGAATACCAGGAGCAGCCAGAGAAGATGAATGACCAACTAGTATGAAGTGGTTCAGCAGAAATTAATTGTACAATGTTCAATCCTACTAACAGAAGTTTTAGAAAGGAACACTTGCAAGTCCTAAAGAGAGGCTTTACATTTATACCGACTCAAAGGACTGATCTCTCAAACTGCTTTTAGACCTTAGACTGTATTTGAGAAAATTAAATCTTAAAGTTCTTCTTGATAATGATACAGATGAACCCTCCAACACCTTTGATCCGCATTCTCTTAGAATTAAAAGTATTTGTAACCCTGTGGTTCATAACACACTGCATATTTTTCGAAAAGTATGTGACCGTGACTTGCAAACATAGTAAGTAGTTTAATTTAACCACCATTGAGTTTAAAGCTTTGCACGAACCTGGCCTTGGAACAGGATGTGTATATTTCTAAGACTGAGGCTACCTTGATTAACAACGAATTCTATAAACTGTTAGATCTTGATTTTATTAATAAACATTACTTGATCTAGAATACAATAACTGCCTTTCTCTTGGAGATTCTCATTTTATGCATGTTTCTAACCCCAGTCTAGGTAAGTTATTTGTCATACCTAAAATGCACAAGGATGCTGTTAACCCTCCTATTAGACACATTGTATCTAACAGAAAAACTGAAACAGAAAAGACTGCTGAGTACATTGACTCAGTGTTGAACCCTGATGTTCTTTGAGTTTCACTGTTGCAGCCATTACATTTGGGTTATCTGCTTGCAGGTAGCCCTCAGTCGGCCTAATTATCAAAGTCTTGGGTCCTGCGTCAGTTACTGTCTCATCTTCCATGACGTCAGGTAGTCAGGGGTCTAAAGCATGTAGCCGATGCCATTACATCAGTCATTCTTGCCATGCAGAGCCCAAAGCAGAAGCAGTTCGCAAGTGCTGGTCAGCCGACTCCTGAAATTTTCATTTTCGAGTTTCAGATCCGAAGCCTTCAACTAAGCTAAGTACGCCATTGGGGATCCTTTTTCTTGCTCTAAACCGATGTCAGTAAAAGTTAACAATTGTATTTCTTGTGGAAAGCAAATACTTCATTAATATTTTCATTCATACTGCATTCCTTGCTTAGGCCCAGACCATGACATACCTCGCTGTCGGTTTTGTGCCTTATTCAAACCTCGAACTATTCATTGTCTGTTCATTTTTGCATCTAAAAAATTTGGTACTCTGTTCAGTTATCCAGAAATGGCTTCGGTAAGCCACCCGACTACCGACATTCCAAAAAACTGCAAAGATAAAGACAGAGACAGACCGCATTGTTCCAAAGCTGCCAATGACGCTTCTAAGCTAGTTGCCAGTTCGCTGGTACTCACGCGCTTTCGCAACCCCTGATACCTGCTACTTCAGATTTGCAGGCCTCTACTGAGACCCATTCGGAGTCCGGCATGCCACGAGATGCTTCTTCGACTGTGGAACCTGTGGATATCTCTACCTTGGATGGGTCCGGAGCCGCTGTGCAGGCACCGGCTTCTGATGGTGTATTCAGGCCTACTGACTTGCATATTAAACCAATGCCATCTTCTTCTTCTTCAAGGCCTAAAACTCGATCTAGCCTAGAAAACCGATGCCCAGACCGCATGGTCAGGCTGATAAGAATGGCTGAAGATCTTATTACTCTAATCAGGGGAAGCCACCCTTCTCCCTCTAAGAGACCTATAACTGATTTTCCTTCTGATTAGGATTCTGAAATTTCTGTTTTCTCTGATGATCAGGAGTTGCCCTTATCTACCTATGAGGATTCTGATGCAGAGGACTTCATTCCCTCTGCTTCCCCTCCAGAGGATTTCTCTTTTGGTGAAACTTTGCATGCTCTTATGGAGCATTTCCACTGGGAAAACCAGGATTACTCTTGACTCCAAAAAGTGGCTTAGGGAATTCTTACTCCTACCTCAACACAGGCCTTTAGCTGTCCCTCCTGTACTGGACTTTGTAGATGATGCCTTCTTGGAATTTAGCCTGGCCCCTGACACTTTACCTCTGGCTCCCAGAAAACCTGACAGGCATTACGGAGTACCTGACTCTCACATGTTCCTCTTTAAGAATCCTACTGCGGATCCTGAAACTATTTCACAGGGACCCAAAGGCATTAAGGCTACTTCTGCCAAAAACCCTACCCCCTCAGATAGAGATTCCAGGGCCCTGGACAGATGGGGTAAGAAGGTATAGACTTCCGCAACTTTGGCCATTAGGGCCATAAACTGTCAGTTTCATATGTTAAAGTATCAGCAACATATTATTGGATTGCTTAAACAGAAAATTATGTTGATTCCTGACTGTGCTGAAAATAAAGAATTACAGGATTTAATGCATTCTGCTGAACAAGTTGGAAAACATACTTTGCAATGTGGTTTTGATTCATTAGAGGCATCTTGCAGGGCTGCTGTCACTGGGTCTGTACTTAGAAGGCATGCTTGGCTTAAGGAGCAATTTTTTGCCAGATCATGTTAAAGCTAAATTACTAGATGCTCCCTTAAACCAAGACTGCCTGTTTGGCAACAAAGCAGAAGAAGTACTTAAAAAGATGGTGGAAAAAGCTAAATCTATGCAAACTGTTAAAGGTTTTCTGCAAGTACAGCCTCCCAGATTTAGGAATCACTGGCCTTCCAAGAATTGGTCCTTTCCTGCCTCGTTCAGGCCTTCTCAGTCCAAACCCAGAACCAGCAAACCACCCAGGCTTCACTCTCAAGGTACTCACAGGCCTAACCAGTGGGGGGCTCCCACTTCTAAAGCTGGGAGTAATAAGACACCCCCCCTATGGTAAACTGTCACAATGACTTAACTTTAAACCTTCCAAGCCCTGTTCAACTGACTGTTCCTTAAGGGGGAACTGTTCCTTTAGGGGGAAAGATCGCCCTGCATGCAAAAAACTGTGAATTCATTACCCAAGACAAATGGGTTTTAAATATAGTTTCCCAAGGATACAGATTCCACTTCCACTCCGTACCAACCCCAAATGGTTGGCCAGATGTACCCCACAAATCAGTGGGCAGTGGCTCAAAAGTAAGTTCTCTCTCTTCTAAGCATCAGGGCTATTCATCCTGTCCCAGAAGAGGAATGGGGGCAAGGTTTTTACTCAAGACATTTTCCTGGTACCCATAAAAGACAATTCCTGGTGTCCTATCCTGGACCTGTCTATCCTAAACACTTTTTTGGTAATTGCAAAATTCAAAATGCTAACTCTTCATCAGCTGCTTCCCATACTAGGCAAAAATGCCTGGTTGGCAACACTGGATTTGAAGGAAGCCTACCTGCACATCCCAATAAGGGAATCTTGCAGAAGATACCTACGCTTCAGAGCAGGCTACATGCACTATCAGTTCTCTGCACTGCCCTTTGGCTTATCTACTGTGCCCAGTGTATTCACAGTGCCGAGCTCCAGTCATTGCATTTTGCAGGCAAAGAAATATTCAAATATACCCATACCTGGACAATTGTTTAATTCAGACAGAAAGCCAGGACATACTATTAAATCACCTGGCATTTGTAAAGCAATTACTAACTTCTCTGGGGTGCACCATAAACGAAAAGAAATCACATCTAGTACCCTGCCAACAAATTGTATTCCTGGGACAAGCTTGACTACAACTTCCCAGATGGCCTACCTCACGCCAGAGAAACAAGTTAATTTGACAGCCTACTTCAAACTACTGGCCACAAAGACCCAGCTATCTGCAAGGAAAGTACTGCAAGCCCTGGGGTTCATGGCCTCTTTGATTCTACTAATTCCATATGCAAGACTGCATATGAGGAAACTACAATGGTATCTAAAAAGCCTATAGTGTCAACATTCACAAGACCTAGAATCAATGATTCCTATCATCCCTTGCTTAAAGACAGAGTTCGTTTGGTGGGCAAAGCCCTTGTTGTGGTGGTAGGCACTTCCATTCACTCTAACCCCCTGCCGCCCAAACCCTAACAACAGATGCATCAGACTATGCATGGGGGGCTCACTTGGTAGGACAGTGCATTCAGGGAAAATGGAACCCACCTGTATATCAATCAAAAAGAAATGTTAGCTGTACAGAATGCTCTGACAGCCTTCAAGGACCACATTCTTACAGGACAATTATTGGTAAAGATGGACAAACACCACTGTTATGTGGTACATAAATAAGCAGGGGGGGACCCACTCATACCCTCTCTGCAGACTAGCTATGGCTCTGTGGGACACAGCCTTGAGCTACCAAGTGCACCTACAAGCTCAATTCCTGCCAGGCAAGCTAAATACACTGGCAGACGACCTAAGCAGAAATTCCATGAGACCTACACGAGTGGAAACTGGAACCAAAGATATTCAATCTTTTGTGAAACAAATGGGGGAGCCCAGAGATGGATCTGTTTGCCTCCCCTCAGAACTACCAATTGGACAAATTCTGCACAAGGACTCCCCACAGACAAGCTTGGGAAGTGGGTGCCCTGTCCTTCCCCTGGAAAAATCAGTTTATGCCTTCCCCCACTGCCTGTCCTCTCCAAACTGCTACTAAAATCAAACAGGACAAACCAAGGGACCTTAACTTTGTATTGGAAAAGCTCACTGTATCTCCCTTTGAGCCAGCTGCAAATGCAGAGTTGAGATTCCTTTCTTGGAAAACAGCCTTCCTTCTAGCCATCACTTCAGCAAGGGGGGTGTCTGAATTACAGGTCTTCATGGCAGTGGAGCCTTTCATCATCTTTCATGCAGACAGGGTGTCCCTCAGTGTGGGGAAGGCCATTTCAAAGCAAACCATTTCTAAGTGGATAGGCCACTGTATTCATTTCTGCTATAAGCATCATGGAAAACCTACCCCACAGGGGATAAGACCACATTCCACCAGGGCTACATCTGCCTCTACAGCCTTTCTCAGAGGTGACCCTACCAGGGACATCCTAGAAGCTGCTACCTGGAGTTCTGCACATACCGTCACCAAGCATTACCACTTGCCAATTTTTTCAAAATCCAGAGCTGGTTTTGCCACTGCAGTCTTGCAGGGCCTTATAGCTGGTCCTAATTCTATCTAATCGTCTCCTCCCTTCCTTAGCTTTGGGAATATACCCAAATGTAATGACTGCAACAGTGAAACATGAAGAACATAGTACAGTTGTGTACACTTACCATAAATGTAGATGTTCGAGTGTATTCGCTGTTGCAGTCCTGGTTACCCTCCCTCCAGCCCCCTGACTATTATTGACTATACCTCTACTCTTGTTTACTATACTAAAGCTTTCTGGTGTATTTGCTTTTTTGGAGGTGTAACCTTGTATATAATTGCTTCCCATTATGGGGGCACCTGACATCTGGGGCAAGAAAAACTGATGTAATGGCGTCGGCTGCATGCTTTATACCCCTGACTACCTGACGTCATGGAAGATGAGACAGCAACCGATGCAGGACCCAAGACTTTGATGATCAGGCCGACTGAGGGCTACCTGCAAGCAGTTAACCCTAATGTAGTGATTGCAACAGTGAATACACTTGAACATCTACATTTATGTTAAGTGTGCACAACTGTACTTTGTGCAAGCTACTCCATTTTATTTACCTGATTCTTGGGCATTTCTCCATCAGCTGTTCTTGCTGGATACCATAGACTCAAACTGGATCTTAGTTACTCTGGATGTTGAATCTTTATATACTAACATTCCACACACACAAGGTCTAGCCTTGATTCACTTTTTTTTGACTGAACATACTACGTTCTCTAGTGCTAAAATAGATACTATTTGTAAACTTGTGTTCACGGTTCTATGTAATAATTTCTTCCACTTTAATGGGAAAGCCTATCAGCAGATAAAAGGAATTGCCACGGGGTCAAAAATGGCCCCTGCATATGCTAACTTAGTTTTCAGTGCATGGGAAATGCACACTTTGTTTCTTTTGCCTGGTTTTGACAAAACTAAAATGCATTGTCATTATATTGATATCATCTTTTTTATTTTGCAGGGATCCAGAAGTGAACTACATTATTTATTTGGACTCTTGTCTGTGACAGCATTATTTTCTTAGTTTTGTTATTTCAGGGTACGGTTCAGCTGCCCAGTTCCTGAATATGGAGAGCACTCTGGTTGCTGACTCATTGGAATCGAATGTGCTCCGCAAGAAAACTTGCAGAAATATTTTTTTTAGACTTCACTAGTCAACACCCACATTTTATGAAAGCGAACATTATTAAGGGGCAGTTTATTAGGCTGTCTCACTTAGTGATAATGTTTTCTTACAAGAGTATAATTTTCTAAAGGAGTTATTTATACACAGAAACTATCTGACAGCTTGTGGAGATTTCTGCTGATATTTGTTTAACACACACTACCAGATGTAGACCTATCTGTAGATCTGGCTTTGAACCTAAACAATTAAGGGACTCCCAATACTGACTCTACTCTTAGCGTTGCACTACCAGTTAGTGTAGACATGCTTTCTATTAGAATTGATATTTCCAAAAACTGGAGCATTGTTATGCGCTGCAGAAAATTTGCTTCGCTCTGGGCAACAGCTCAAGCTTTTCTTTAAAGAAAAACAAAAAAAACAGAACTCCTCGTCTCTCTATTCTTTTGAAAAGAATGATAAACCATTTTTGATTAAAGACTCTAAAAACAGAAACAACCCCCCAGGTATGTTCTCTTGTGGTGGGTCTGCCACTTGTAAACACATTCGAACAGGAACAGAATATTTTTTTCAAGCATTGTAATGTTAAAGTGCTTTTTCACAGATACTATGACTGCCAAAGTAGTAATATTGTTTATGCTGGTATTGGTGACACGTGAGTTCTTTTATGTTGGTAAAATCTACAGGAAATTGTCAGACTGGATAAAAGGGCATTTAGCAGCAATCAGACATAATGATCAAAGAAATGCACTAGGTAAACACAGTTTACTTTGTAATGAATTTCAATCTTTTAAGTTTATTGTACTGGAACAACTTGATTCATTTTTAGGTAACGGTGAAACTTTTTTAGAAGTGTGAGAATTGAAATGGCAGCTGCTTCTGAATGCTGCAGCTTCCCCAGGCATTAATGAAAACTTGAATATTAAATGTGCTTTGCGATGGTACAGGTGAACTTCATCTACTACATAGGTTGGTACTAGGCTATCGGCCCTAGGGCCTATACAAGCCTTGCCATAACAATTTCCTGGATATTTCTTCCCACAATATTTACTTCTTTGGACCCCTGTCTAGCAGGGCGACTGACATGATCCCCGGGGTGAATTTCTTATCTCCCATCCAATCATCAAAGTTCCTTTTGAAGAGGGCCAAGGAGGCGCTCTGCTTGACATGTATGGGCAGTCTATTCCAGAGAATGGGGAGTCTCTGGGTCAGGAACCTATCCCTCCAGCATGTTTTGTTCATTGTGATGACAAGGTTTAGATCCCTGGAGCGTGTGGCTCTGAGAGATTGGGATTTCTTTAAGTGGAGCATGTCCAATAGCTCAGGGTTTGACATGGCCTTGTATGTTAAGCAGAGATCGCCTCTGAGTAGACGATATGCCACAGAGTATAGCTGGAGGTTTTTTAGACGGTCAGCAAATGGCATCTGCTTTAGGCCTGTGATTCTTTTAGTGAGGTATTTCTGTGGCCTTTCCAGCTGTTGCAGATGTCTTGTGAGGTACATACCAAATGGGGCATTATACTCTATAATGGGTCTAATGAGGGATGAGTACAGTGGGACAATGACCTCCTTTTTTCTGGATGAAAAGCCCTTAGTGATGAGGTGTGCCACATAGAAGGATTTCCTGACTGTTGTGGTGATGTGGTTATCAAAAGTGAGACCACTGTCCACCTGTGTCACTAAGTCTCTCATCACTCTTTTGATGTTTAGTGTACTGCCACTTATGTGATAATTCATGGGTACATGTTTTTTTCCAAAGGGGATAACTATACAATGTTAAGTTGTCTCTCTCTCCTTCATTCTTGCTGGTTGGGTTTGGAGCCGACCTTCGGCTCCGACTCGGCCATTTTCTAAAGCTCGAGAGCTACTTACTGGCTCGAGGCCCCCCTATATCCCACAATGCCTGGCGCTAGACCCCCAGATCTCATTTGTCGCTTCAGCTACGAGGTTGCGCTACACTGGCTCAGGTCGTATTAATCTTTTGTATTTGTAACAGCTTAACTGTTGTGTATATTTTTCAAATCTTTTTATTAATCAGTGCAGGACTGTAGGCTAGTCTTAGGTTTCCCTGTGTTTTCTGACCCTTAGGAAACTCGTTTTTACTTAGAGAGTTTCTCCCCCCCCCCCATCACCCTAGTAGGCCATTTAAGTTAGAGGCTATCCCCTTCATTATTTTCAGTAGGAAGTAGTGTTTAGCCTTCATAGTCTAAAATCATAGTTTCTTAGTTTTAGTTTGTATAGTTAGTAAAATTTTTGTGTGAAGGTGTGGGACGAGTGTGTGTATTTTTTTTTTGCTTTGCACTAGTCTAAAATTTCATCCCTCGGTATACCTTTGATTTATAACATGTCAAAGGATATCAAGGTATCAGGGTTCAAGAAGTGTGACTCGTGCTGTCAGAAAATGTCTCTGACAGACGGTCACACTTCTTGTGTTTATTGTTTGTGTTCCCTACACCTGCAGGACTCTTGCTTGGTATGTCATGCCTTTAGTCTGAGAGTCCTGCACGAGTGTAGGAACAAGTTAATTCTCAGGGGTTTATTAAAACCCAAGGGGTCTCCGGCAATGTCTCAGCCAGCTAAAACCCCTAAGCCATCCAAGCCGTCGGCTCCCAGTATGGAGCCGTCGCCAGATGGAGCATCTGCTTCAATTTCGGTTCCGGCCGGGACCGAAGTATCAAAATCTCTCTCAGCTCCGACCTTGGTGTCGGAGCTGTCAGGGAGCCGTAAGCAATTCAAATCGACATCCCTGTAGTCAATTCGCTCAGCTCTGGGATCACCTTTGTTACAGTCCGACTAGAGCCATAGGTCCCACTCTTCTCGGTCCTCGAGGCTGTCCGATCATGACTTGGAGAGAGTGGTTAGTAGACTCCTCAAATCGCAGGCCCTGGCTAAAATGTTAACTAGCCTTCCTCATCAGGCTGTGGCTGCTCCCCTTTTTGAAGTAGTTCCTCCTCTGACTCCTCCTGTTCGGAGCTGGAGCTTGTTGGGGCTCGGATCCTGGAAACAGCGCCGATGCTTCCCCTTTTGGCTCCTTCGTCAGCTCCGATTTCTTCAATGGTTCCGTCCTTGGAGGGATCTGGGCGCTGAGACACCCTCGTCGGCTCCGAGGGGGCAAGTGGCATCAGACCCTTGTCCGACCCCGTTCTCCCTCTCCGAGCTTCGGTGCAGGAAAGCTTGGCTCCTACATCAGCCTCGGAGCGGTCCCTTTTGATGCCGGAGAGGATTCCTGTCTCCTCAGAGTGAGGGCCCTCTTCTGTGCCAGACAGAGGCACCTTCGAGGTCATCAGGAGCTTGCTGACTTTTGAGTCTGCACCTCGATCAGCCCTTTCAGCTCCTCCCCCAGGGTGCCTGCTTCGGTCTCTGCCCCTCCTCCAGATCCCAAGTGAGGGGATCAAATGCTCCAGGTCACCCCACTGGGTGTATCTTCCTCTTCCGAGGCCTCCCCTGAGATTTCAGAGGAGCCCCCTCGAAAGAGAAAATGTAAGAGGAAACATGTTGACTCCCCAGAGTCGGTCACGTCAGATACTGACTTGGAGGATTTGGAAGGGTCCCCAAGATCCCCCTCTGAAGATGTCTCTTTCTCAGACATCCTTAAGATCCTTAAGCAGAGGGGGAACTGGTCTGCCCTTAACCCTTCTGAGGACGAGTCTCGGTATACTTGGATGCGTTTGGTTCTCGCCCCTCCACATCCTGGGTGTCTCCGCCTTTCAATCCATTAATGGAAGTTGTGGCTCGGAAGGCGTGGTCAGCTCCGGACACACTGGAACCAACCCCTCGCAGGCCCACTAAGTTTATCATGGCCCCCCAAGATAAACAGTTTCTGACAAAGGGTGACCCCATTGATGCCATGGTGGTAGCAGCTGCCACGAAAAAGGAGTTGGCTGACACTTCTGTACCTGTCCATCCCCCTAACAGAGTCTAGGACGATGGATAGATATGGGAAGCGGATGTTTTCCTCAGCGACCTTCTCCATGCGGTCGCTGAATTATTTGTGCCACTTCACCCGTCTTCAGAGGGATCTCCTCAAGGAGCTAGGAGATACCCTGCAAGATCCATCAGCTGCGGGGGCTCAAGACAAGATAAACTCCCAGCTGGCGACTCTTAATTCTATCGTTAACTCCTCCATGCAGCTCATTTTGTATGCGGCTGATGGGGTGAGTAGAGCCGCAGGCACAGGCGTGGCTTTGAGAAGGCATGCCTGGATGCGGTTATGTAACTTCGCTGATCCCTTCAAGGCGTCTTTCACCAACACCCCTTTTGATGGTTCGGCTCTGTTTGGACCTCAGATGAAAGATAACACTTACCAGGTGTGAGCAGAAAGGCAAGACTCTCTCTGCCGTTGGAGTCCGTTTTTCCACTCCCTCTAGACCATACCCTAAGGGTCAGAAGAGTGGGAAGATGTGGTTCCGGAAACCCCAGGGAGCCGTGCCTGACACACGTGGCGAGTTTCTCTCCAGAGGCAGAGGAGGGAACAACAATAGACACCGCCCATGGGGCAGAGGGGGTCCGCAGAATCAGGGCAGCAGAGAATCCTTCTCTGACATGCCCTTCCAGCACCCCTGAGGGGCTGCCCGGCTGTCTGCCTTCGGAGGCAGTCGGAGGAAGGTTGTCTCTGTACCCAGAAGCCTGGTGTCTCACCACTCGAGACAGATGGGTACAGTCTATCATATCCGGAGGTTACCAAATCCCGTTTGTCCACACTCCCTTAAAATCAAACAACCCCATCCCAGATGTTCCACCCAGTCTAAGGGAACAGGCAGTACAAGAAATTTCAAGACTGCTAAAAAAACGGGCCATCCAAGTCCCAGCAGACCAGCAAGGATCCGGAATTTACTCAAAGTTCTTTTTGGTACCAAAGAAGACAGGGAACTGGAGACCCATTTTGGATCTCAGCAGACTAAACAAGTCTATTCAAAGAATGAAGTTCCGGATGGTCACGCTTCAGTCCATTCTACCCTTTTTGGGTCAGGACAATTGGATGTGCTCCATAGATCTTCAGGATGCGTACTATCACATCAAAATGGACAGGTGTTCCAGAAGGTTTCTCCGCTTCCGGCTGGGAGCCAGTCATTACCAGTTCAGAGCCCTGCCCTTTGGTCTCACCACAGCCCCCAGGGTGTTCACCAAATGCATGGCAGTGGTTACCGCTCACCTGAGATGGCAAGGATTCCAGGTGTTTCCATATCTAAATGACTGGCTCCTTACTGCTACCACCAGACATCAATTGCTAAGAGCCAGGGATTATACCATCCAAACATGCTCCAACCTAGGTATCTCAATAAATTCTGAAAAGTCTGCATTGTCGCCTTGTCAGTCCTTAACCTTTATAGGCGCAAGATTAGATACGAAAGATCTGTCTGCAAGGCCTTCAGTAGACAGAGTGGCAGACATTCGCCGACATGTACAGGTATTATTAGGATGCAGAAAGATTCAGGCCAGATTCGTCCTAAAAACCTTAGGTCTCATGGCAGCAGCAATCATATTAGTTCCCCTGGCTCGTTTTCGCATGAGGAGTCTCCAGTGGATGCTTTTCACCCAATGGTCCTTTCAACAACTTCCTTTGTCTCACAAGATAATAATCACACAATCATGCAAAGACCACTTGGCTTGGTGGGTGGTCTCTCCATCAGTACCCCAGGGCAGACCATTTGTCCTTCCTCCTCCAGTTGCCACGGTGACCACGGATGCCTCCCTGATTGGGTGGGGGGGCATTTTCAGGGCAGGACGGTCTAGGGCACCTGGCAACCCCACGAGTAACCACTTGCACATAAACGTCTTGGAGATGAGGGCGGTGCTTTTAGCTTTGCAAGCTCTTCAGAACTCTCTACCCATTGGGACCATTGCAATTCAGACAGACAATATGTCTGTAGTGTGGTACATCAACAAGCAGGGCGGAACCAAGTCATATCCCTTATGTCGAGAAGCACTCAGACTATGGCAGTGGGTGATCTCCTCTCAACGGTTTCTGACGGCAACGCACATCCCTGGGAAGTCCAACGTCATAGCGGACAGGCTAATCAGAGCTATCCTCATGCCTCACGAGTGGTCTCTCAACCCGACAGTAGCGGACAGAATCTTCTGCAAATGGGGTCAGCCTTGCTGTGACCTTTTCGCAACTCCTCTCAACAGCAAGTGCAACAGTTTCTTCACTCTCTTCCCTCTTCCTGGACACTCCCCAAGAGACGCTCTAGTTCACGATTGGCCCCAGGGACTTCTGTATGCATTCCCACCCTTTCCACTAATTCCCAAACTAATTCAGAAAGCTACCGTGCTGGGTTGCAGGATGATCCTCATTGCCCCCTACTGGCCTCGACAAATCTGGTTCCCATTCCTGCATTGTCACCTTTTAGAGCAGCCTTGGAATCTGGACCCAGTTCCGGACCTCCTGATCCATCAGTCGGGCAGGCTGCATCAGTCTCTCAACCTCACTGCTTGGTTGCTGCACTTCCAACCTTAGCCAGGCTTCCCAGTATTTCCAGTTCAGTGCGGGAGATTATCCTTTCTTCGCACAAACCTACAACCAGGAAGACTTATGCTAGTAAGTGGAAATGTTTCTCTTTCTGGGCAGAGGCTAGAAATATAGATCCCTTCACGGCCCCTGTCCATAACGTCCTAGACTTTTTAGCAGAACTTTTTCAAGTGGGCTCCTCTTCTGCCACCATTAGAGTTCAGCTAGTGGCTATCTCTAATTTCCATACGGGTCTCTCAGAAACCTGCATCATGTCCCATAAGCTTTGCAAAGCCTTTCTGAAAGGAACAATCTTGCTCAAACCTCCAGTGAGAGATCTCCAGCCTCCGTGGGACTTAAATTTGATTCTAGCTTCCTTGATACTGCCTCCCTTTGAACCTGCAGCTTCCTGTTCCATGAAAGTGCTTACTTGGAAAACCCTCTTTTTGGTGGCCATTACTTCAGCGAGGAGAGTTTCTGAACTTCAAGCCCTTTGTGTTCGTCCTCCTTACTTAGTTTTCCATAAGGATAGAGTTTCACTCAGGACTAATCCTTCGTTCCTTCCTAAGGTCCCCTCCGAAAATAATTCGAATCAATCCATGGATCTGCCAGTCTTTTTTCCAAATCATTCCAACAAAGCTGAACACAAATTACACCAGTTGGACGTTCATAGGCAATTACGTTTCTATTTGCGTAGGACTGAGCAAATTAGGAAATCAGACCAACTCTTCCTGTCCTATGCGGAGGGTAAGCAGGGTCGACCAGTGTCTAAAGTAACCATATCCAGGTGGTTGTCCTCTATTATTACCCTTGTTTATCAGTTGAGGAATAAAGAACTCCCTGCTAAACTTAAAGGCCACTCTACTAGAGCTTTAGCTACATCAGTAGCTTTTCAATCAAGACTACCTATGGAAGCCATTTGTGCGGCGGCCACCCCTCATACCTTTATTTCACATTATAAATTGGATTTGGCCTCTAGGAGCAGAGCTGATTTTGGTTCCACTGTGCTCAAGAGTCTGTTCCGATGAGCCACCCAGGACTAAGGTGCTAGGGACGCTGTCCCAACCAGCAAGAATGAAGGCGAGAGAGACAACTTAACATTAAGAAGTTATGTACCTACCATAACGTTCCATGTTAGTTGTCTTCTTCTCGCCTTCTTTCTTGCGTCCCACCCTCCATCCCCCTAGCCTAGATGGACCGAGAAGAGTCCTCCTACAGGTCTTGTCACTGGCTGAGTCTTTACCGATTATGTCCTCTACCTTTTTCTTCAGCTCTGTAGCTGAAGTTTTGCTATTGGGACGGTTGTCCTCTTGTGTTATGATGGTGTTAGGTCTTCCAAATGAGATCTGGGGGTTTAGCGCCAGGCATTGTGGGATATAGGGAGGCCTCGAGCCAGTAAGTAGCTCTCGAGCTTTAGAAAATAGCCGAGTCGGAGCCGAAGGTCGGCTCCGAACCCAACCAGCAAGAAAGAAGGCGAGAAGAAGACAACTAACATGGAACGTTATGGTAGGTCCATAACTTCTTATTTCTTAGCATTAAGCTTGAGCCCATGGCTCCGGCACCAGGCATCTGTTTCTGTAAGGCCCTTTTGTAGAATATCCACATCATTTGGGGATTCAGTAATGGCTCCCAGTTTGCAGTCATCTGCAAACTTTGTTAGCCAGAGTCCCTTAGTGTAGGGCCTGTACTTCAGAGAAGTAGATGCCAAACAAGAGTGGTCCCAGGACTAAACCCTGAGGTACTCCACTTGTCATTTGTCTGGAGCTGGATTTGGAGTTGGTTACTTTTGCAGTCTGGGTTCTGTCAGTATGCCAGCTGGTAACCCATTGAGTGACGTAGAGATTTATGCCCAGCTTAGTAGGTTTATCTATGATTCCAGAGTGAGGGATAGTGGTGAAGGCCTTGGTGAGGTCCAGATAGGCTGTGTGGACCGCCTTACCCTCGTCCACAGCACTGGAGACTGATTCGAAGAAGTCAGTCAGATTCAGGAGACAAGATCGGCCCTTCACAAAGCCAAACTGGGTGGGGTGCAGTGTTTGAAGGTTGCCAATGTCTTTGTTTATAAGTTCCATGATAATGCGTTCCATGCCCCTTGCAGATTAGGCTTGTCAGACTGATGGGACGGTAGTTCCCGAGATCCAAGGCGGACCCCCCCTTGTGGAGTGGGATAACTGTAGCTGTGCATCACTCAGTGGGCACGAAGCCTGAGGTGAGGCTATGATTAAACATGACACTTAGGTGAGGTGCCAGTTCATTTTGTAGTTCATGTAGTACACAGCCTGGGATGTCATCTGGTCCCATGGAAGCTGTATTCTTAGCTTTGGAGAGTGCAGTTTCTACCTGTGTGGCCATGATTACCGGAATTTGGCAATCGTTTGGTATTGAGATGGGCCCTTTAGGGGGTGAGAGGGGGTGAAGTTGGCACTAAATCGATCTGCCAGGATATTGGCAATATCCTTGGGATCAGTATATTTAATGTCATTCTGTTGTAGCTCAGAGCAGATCTGAGCATTGCCATTTAGATTCTTGACATAACTATTAAATGCCTTGTGGTTGTCTTTGGAATCTTTGGCAATTTTATTTTCGTAACTAGCTTTTGAGGATTTTACGAGGGATCTCAGCTTCTTACTGAGGCTGGTGAGGGAGTTTTTTGCATCCTGGGATTTTCCTCTTTTCTGCAACAGTTTCTTCCTTCTGTTGTATAGTTTGTTTTTAGCAGGGGACCACGAGATTGGCTTCCTTTTTTTGGAGAAGAGCATCTGGTTCTATTTGGGATGGCATGATTCATGCATGAGTGGATGTGCTTGTACAATGCCATAGTGCAGGATTCTGCAGTCGAACTTTCAGATCCCGTCTGCATGGGCGTCTGCATGGGTGTCATGAAGTTTGTCACTTCCGACTTCAGTAGCATGAAGTTGGCTTTGGAGAAGTTTTTTTAAGGAGGTTTCTTTACTGGGGGGTGGGGGTGGGATGTGGATACCAAGGGTGATTTACTTATGGTCAGACCTGACCAATGAAGGGGGTAACCACTGGTGTGGAGCATCTATCTCCCATGTTGGTAATGACCAGGTCTAGGATATTGGAGCCCCTGGTTGGGACAATGGATTAGTTGATCCAGCGCGTTGGAATTTATGAATTCCAAGAACCGTTGGGAAAAGGAGTTGGTACCCGAGTAGTTTTCCTAGTTAATGGCAGGGTAGTTGAAATCACCCAGTATTAGGGAGTTTGGTTGTATCTTAATATTTTCCAGTATGTTTAGAAAGGTGTAGTGAGAATCATGGGGCACGGTGGGGGGGATCTGTAGCAAGCTACAATTTGGATTGCAGTCTTACCTAGTGTTAGTTGCACCTGGAGAATTTCAGGTACATTGTGTTGGGCAACTAGCCTGGAGGCGTGAATATCCTTGGTGAATATGGACACTCCTCCACCTGTTTATCAACGGATCCTGGAAACTATCGCCCCATAAGCCTGGCTAGCTTGGTCTGCAAAGCTATGGAAAGGAATCATCATGGACCTCATAAATAAAGATATTGGGGACCTACAGACACTGGATCCTACCCAGTTTGGCTTTGTTAAGGGCAGATCCTTCCTCTTAAAACCTGTTGATTTCTTTCAAACAGTCACTAAGGCCATTGGCGAGGGGAAGGTGGTCCACACAGCCTACCTGGACCTCGCAAAAGCCTTCGATACAATACCCCACTCTGGCATTATAGATAAGCTCACCAGCTTAAATATAAACCCCTATGTCACTAGATGGGTTGCAAACTGGCTCAAGGACAGAACCCACATGGTTAGAATTGCTGGAGCCATGTCAGACTCCAAACCAGTTACAAGTGGCGTCCCACAAGGCTCAGTCCTGGGACCTCTCTTGTTCGGTATATATTTCTCGGAGGTACAGGCCAACACTGAAGGACTGTGGCTGACCAAGTTTGCAGATGACTGCAAACTGGGCGCCATAATCGACTCTCCAGCCAACACAAGCATCCTCCAAAAGGGCCTCATAGAAACAGACAACTGGTGCCAGAGCCATGGCCTCAAGCTAAATGCCAAAAAGTGTCAGTGTTAGTCATCCCCTTTGGCAAAAACAAAGTGCCCACAAATTACTACATAGGTGGTAATCCATTAAGTACAGAAGAAGTAATTGGGGACCTGGGGACCCAAGTTGATAGCAATCTTTCTTTTGACAACCACGTGGCCAAAGTGGTTAGAAAAACATTTTATATAGCCCACCTAATCATGAAGGGATTCACATCTAGATCAGGGGAGGTCATCGTGCCTCTTTACTCATCCCTCATCAGGCCCATAATTGAGTACAATGCCCCTTTTGGGATATACCTTACCAGACACCTGCAGCAACTGGAAAGACCCCAAAAGTACCTCACCATGAGGATCAAAGGGCTCAAACAGATGCCATATGCTGCCCGGTTAAAGAAACTCCAGCTCTACTCAGTGGCATACCACCTGCTCAGAGGCGATCTGTGCCTGACGTATAAAGCCATGTCCAACCCGGAATTAATGGACATGTTGCACCTCAGAAAATCCAAATCCCATCGAGCTACGCGCTCGAGAGACTTCAACCTCAGCATTGAAATAAATAGGACATGCTGGAGGGACAGATTCATAACCCATTGATGCTGTGTTTTTGGCTTTGGAGAGGGCTGTTTTAACCTGAGTGTCTGTGATTTCAGGGGTACTACATTCTTCTGGTATAGTTGTTGTCCCTTTTGGGGGTGAGAGGGGGGTGAAGTTTGCACTGAACCGGTCTGCCAGGATGTTGGCTATATCAGTCGGTTCAGTGTATTTTGTGCCATTCTGCACTAACTCCGAGCAGATCTGAGAATTGCCACTTAGATTCTTGACATAGCTAAAGAGTGCCTTGTGGTTATCTTTGGAGTCCATGGCAATTTTTCTTTCTAAGCTAGTCTAGGATGATTTTATGAGGGAACGTAGTTTCTTGCTGATACTGATCAGGGATGTCTTCCCTTCTTGGGATTTTACTCTATCTGAAGTAGTTAACTTCATTTGTCCATCAACCTGTGGGTATCGGATCCATATCGGATCCGAGCCGGCAGCTTCAAACAGCTAAGATCTGAGCTCCAAGCTCCTCCCCGTACCCATAATCCCCTGCCATCCCTCTCTGACCTCAGATCTCGTTTGCCGCGGTTGTATCAGCAGCTTTGAACGAGTTCCAGGCGTGGGAGTTAGTCGTTCTGTGAGAAAAAATATTTATTTTCTAACTTTTCTGTAGACTGATATTGCTTGTTGTGTGTGCTCCCTAGTATTAAAACCCTTTAGTTATAATATTGTTATCTCGTTTATTTTGTGTAGTTCATTCCTCCCCATGTGTGTGAAGGCGTGTGCACTGGGCCTTGTGTTGTTTTTAGTTTAACTATGTCTGAGGCCCCAAGACTTTTTCTGTAAATGCACCGAGTGTGGCCATAAGCTATCCCCAGCGGATAGCCACACTCTGTGTGTTATTTGCCTTGGGGTTGACCACCTTTCCTCAGGCTGCACTATTTGTGCAGCCTTCAACCCCAGGGCTCTGAAGGACAGGAGGTATAAGTTGATTCTGGCAGGACTTTTGCACCCGGATTCGGCTTCGACCTCCTCTCCCTTGGTGGCACCTGCCGCGGCAGTGCCCCCTTCCACCCCTGCTCCCCTGGCCGGGACTCAACCTTCCACCTTAGGCCAGGAGGAGAGGGAAGCTAGGCGGGAGAAGAAGAAAGAAAGACACCACAAGCGGCGAGCCGAGTCTTCCTCCTCAGCTCCGCCGGCTAAACAAGCTGCTTCTCCCAGGGCTTTCGGGCCTTCTCCTTCCCGGCTCCATTCACCTCGCTTCTCGCCGGAGGAGACCCGGTCGCCTTCGAGGTCATCGAGGCGGCACTCCCGGCCTGCCTCGGTGGCCTCTTCTAGGTCCACCCGAAGCTTGTCCGATGCAGATATGGACCGGATGATGCGTAGGTTCCTCCAGGCCCAGCTGCAGATGGAAGTGCTCATGCCTTCCCCTCCTCCGGGGGGGAGCGCGACCCCCTTTTTCGCCCCGAATGCTCCTTCTCCAACCCACTTCCGGGGTTCGGAGCCTTCGGATCCGGGTTGCATAGGAGCGGGGGGAGGTTCGGTGCCGACAATGCTTCGTACTTCGGCTCCGACCGCACCCTCGAGGTTGTCTGGTCCCTTTTCGGATCTGAGCTTTCTGAGCCGAGAGCTGAGCTTCAGATCCGGAGGTGTCAGTGTGTCTTCGGCTTCATCTCGGTCGGAGCATACTGGCCCTTCGGATCCGATTGCTTCGGCACCGGCCCCGATCCACACATCGGATCCGAGGGGGCTGCTCTCGGATCCTAGAGAGAGCAGTTCTCCCTTGGCGTTCGAAGTTGTGGAGAGGGTATTGTCGAGGGATTCCAGGCCCCAGGCTCTGACTACGGGTCCACCCTGCACTCTCTCTCAGATGGGCCTAACTTCCATCACCCGGCCCCAGGGACAGCCTGCGCCTACGTCCCAGATGGTTCCCTTAGAGGAACAAGATGTGGTTGGTGAGACCTGTTTGGACAGCCCCCCCCCCCCCCCGAGGAGGTCCCTCACAAACGTAAGTGCAAGAGGAGGCACTTGGACTCACTTGAGTCTTTGACAGAAGACACGGACTTCGAGGAAGGGGAAGGTTCCCCAAGGTCACCCCCCCCGAGGACGTCTCCTTCGGAGACATTATGGAAATGCTTCAAATTAGAGGGGGGTGGTCAGCCCAAAAGCCTTCCTCGGATGAGTCTGTGTTTCTGGAGGCGTTTGACGCAGGCCCATCTACCTCTTGGGTATCCCCTCCCGCTGATCCCCTGGTAGATCTCATTACTACCAGGGCATTTATGGAACCGGACACTGTTGAGCCCATTCCAAAGAGACCGGACAAAATCCTTAGCCCCCCCCCCCCCCCACTGATAGGACGGTATGGAACAAGGGTGCTCCTGTAGATGCCATGTTGGTGGCGGCTGCCACCAAAAGGGAACTGGCCCAGGAGAGTTCCTCTGTCCATCCTCCCGACAAGGAGTCTCGGACAATGGACCCCCTGGGGTAGCGGATGTTCGCTTCAGCTACCTTTGCGGTAAGGTCGCTAAACTATATGGCACACGTCATACGACTCCAGCGGGATCTCATCAAGGAATATGCCGGGTTGCCTCCAGAGTCCATGTCGACTGAGGATAAGAAAGTATTCTCAGCTCAAATGGCCACTCTTAAGTCCATCTCGAACACTTCTATGTGGCTCCTCTCCCATGCTACGGAAGGAGCCGCTAGAGCTAGTGGAGCGGGCGTTGTTTTGAGACGACACACTTGGCTCCGCCTCTGCGATTTTGCAGAACCCTTCAAGGCGTCCTTCGCAAATGCCCCGTTTGACGGTTCTTCGCTTTTTGGCAAGACCATCTGCGACACGCTGGTCCAGAGCGAAAAAGACAGGAAGACGTCTGCCGTCGGAGTCCGCTTCTCGGCTCCCCAGAGGTCCTACTCCAGGAACCAAAGGGGACAGAAGAAGATGTGGTTCCGGAAGTCTCAACAGTCCCGTTTCGCTCCGGCCCCCTCGTTCTTCAGAGGCAGAGGAGGACAGGGTGGACGCCGGCCCAGAGGCAGAGGAGGACCGAAGAATTTCGGGTTGAGAGAACCCTTTTCGGATTGGCCCGCACAACAGCCCTGAGGGGTTACCCGACTGCTCCTCTATGGAGGCAGTCTGGGGAAGTTTCTCGAGGCACCTAGTAGTTTGGGAGTCCATTACAAACAGATTGCTGGGTGCTTCAAATCGTATCCAGAGGTTACAAAATCCCCTTTCTGAATCCCCCTCCCACACCCTGGAGCCTCCCCGATGTCCCACCCAATCAAAGGGAGGCAGCATCTGCAGCCGCAGAAATAAAGCAGCTACTAGAAAAAAGAGCGATCCAGCGCTTCCCCCTAGACCAGTCCGGATCGGGTTTCTACTGCAGGTTCTTTCTGGTGCCAAAAAAGACGGGGGACTTGAGGCCAATCCTCGACCTGTCCTTACTAAACCTGTCAGTGGCCAAAGAAAATTCCGGATGGTCACCATTCAATCCAGTCTCCCTCTCTTACAGGAGAACGACTGGATGTGCTCGATAGACCTCAAGGATGCGTACTACCACATATTGATGGACAGTCGCTCCAGAAGGTTTCTCCACTTCCGGCTAGGAGCCAGTCACTACCAGTTCAGGGCCCTCCCCTTTGATCTCACCACAGCCCCCAGGGTGTTCACCAAAGTTTTGGCAGTAGTAGCGGCCCACCTGAGACTCCAGGGAATACAGGTCTTTCCCTACCTGGACGACTGGCTCCTGACCGCCCCCAACAGGCATCTACTATGTTCAGACAGAGATTACTTCCTCCACCTGGCCTCCCGGCTGGGAATCACAATCCACCTCAACAAATCTTCCCTTCATCCAACCCAAATCTTAGACTTCATAGGAGCCAGATTAGACACAAACCTATTGAGAGTCTTCTTAATTCCGGACCGGATTCGTACCCTGAAGCTCCACGTACTTGCCCTTTTACAATCCTCGGCTCCTCCAGCGGAATTGGTTCTGAAGGCTCTAGGTTCCATGGCGGCCATGATCAATCTGCTACCTTTAGCGCTCTTGAACATGAGGGTACTACAGTGGACCTTGCAGGTTCAATGGTCCATCCTGCTACGCCCACTGAGTTCACCCATCCCCCTCAGCAGGGCTTGCAGGAATTCACTGCTCTGGTGGCTCCAGTCACCGGACCTCCAGATAGGGTGCCCCTTTGCTATGTCCCCACCTCTAACTACGGTGACCATGGATGCTTCTCGCCTAGGGTGTGGGGGGGGGGGGCACTGTATGGGCAGAACCATCCAAGGCACGTGGACCCATTCAGAGTCCTTATTGCATATCAATGTCCTAGAGATGAGAGCGGTGCTTTTGGCATTGCAAGCACTCCAGGCCCTTCTTCCCTTAGGGACAGTTGCAATTCAGACAGACAACATGTCAGTGGTCTGGTATATCAACAAACGGGGGAACCAGATCCTACCCACTTTGTCGAGAGGCCATGAGAGTTTGGGAATGGGCGATTTCCACCAACCACTTTCTCATAGTGACGCACATTCCGGGTCAGTCGAACATTTTGGCAGACAGGCTGAGTCGAACCATCCTCTCGCCGTACGAGTGGTCTCTGAACCCCAGAATAGTGGAGGAAATCTTCCTCAAGTGGGGTCAACCTTTGCTCGATCTGTTCGCGTCTCCTTCGAACGCAAAGTGCAGCAACTACTTCGCTCTAATTCCCCTCCAGGGGAATCCACCAGAGACGCTCTGGTGCATGTTTGGCCATCCGGTCTACTTTATGCTTATCCTCCTCTTCCCCTAATGCTAAAATTCTTGCAGAAAGCCCGTCGGTTGGGGAGCAGAGTGATCCTCATAGCCCCATTCTGGCCTCGTCAAACATGGTTCCCATGCCTATGGTCTCATCTAGTGAATCCTCCATGGATTCTAGATCCCACCCCGGATCTGATCTCTCACTCAACTGGGTTTACCAACTCCGAACCTGGACAACCTCAAGCTCACAGCTTGGCTGATCCAGTTCCAGTAATAGGACTCTCGGTATCTCGTCCCCTGTTAAGACTATTTTAGTGGCCGTTCATAAACCTTGTACGAGAAAGATTTATAACAGCAAATGGAAACGCTTTACTATCTGGGCGGAGCATAGAAAGTTGGATCCCTTTACAGCTCCCATACCAGCGGTGTTAGAATTTTTGTCGACCTTATTCGACCAAGGTGCTAGCTCTTCCACGGTCAAAGTCCAGTTAGCTGCGATTTCCCATTATCATGTGGGAAGTGATCTTTAGCATCTTCCAAATTATGTAAGACTTTCTTAAAAGGCATCTTCCTTTTAAGGCCTCTGGTGAAAGACGCAGTCCCTCCATGGGATTTAACCTTTGTTCTCCAGTCCTTGACCGCCCCTCCATTTGAACCCGCAGCCTCGGTGGATCTGAAATACTTATCTTGGAAGATGGCCTTTCTCATCGCTATCACTTTGGCTAGAAGGGTTTCGGAGCTTCAAGCCCTTTGCGCCAAATCACCGTACTTGGTCTTCCATAAAGATAGTCTCCCTCAGAACCAGTCCCTCCTTTCTACCCAAAGTTGCTTCTGAGCCCAATATTAATCTATCTGTTTTTACCAGTTTTCTTTCCAAATTATCAAAACAAGGGTGAATACAAATTACATTCTCTGGACGTACATAGGCAATTGAGATTCTACTTGCACAGGACCGCTGAACATAGGCAATCTGAACAACTCTTTGTATCCTTTGCAAGACCCTCTTTGGGCAAACCAGTATCAAAAGTTACATTGTCCAGATGGATTTCCCAATGTATACTTCTTGCACACAAGAGTTCTTGCACATAAGAGTTCTGGTAGACCTGAACCTGAAAGAGTCCACGCTCATTCTACCCGATCGATTTCTACTTCTGCTGCCTTTTGCTCCAGAGTGTAATTGGATGACATTTGTTCAGCAGCCACTTGGGCTTCATCCCATACTTTCATTAATCATTACAAGTTGGATCTAATTTCCAGAGGGAGAGCATCCTTCAGCTCTGCAGTGCTCCAGAATATCCTTCCATGAGGACCCCCCAAGTTTGGGTAGCTGGGGACTCTGTCCCACAGGTTGATGGACAAATGAAGTTAACTACTTCAGATAAAGAAGTTATGTACTCACCATAACGTTCCATCTGAGTAGGTAAACTTCATTTGTCAGCAACCAACTCCCCCTCCATCCCCCTAACCTATAGTGCGTCCTAGAAGGATTCCTTGTTCTTTTCTCCGGATAGCACCAGGTTAGGCGTTACAGGTGATCCTTTGTTGTAATATGCTGTTTTACTATAGCAAACTCAATCTGAGGTCAGAGAAGGATGGCAGCGGATTATGGGTAAGGGGAGGAGCTTGGAGCTCGGATCTTAGCTGTTTGAAGCTGCCGGCTTGGATCCGATATGGATCCAATACCCACAGGTTGCCGACAAATGAAGTTTACCTACTCAGATGGAACGTTATGGTGAGTACATAACTTATTTTTTCTGTACTAGTTTCCTCCTTCAATTGTATAGCTTGTTTATGGCAGGGGTCCACCAGAATGGTTTCCTTTTCTTGGAGGAGTGAGTCTTGGTTTTGTTTGGGATAGCATAATCCATGCATTTTTGTAGGTGCCCGTAGAGTGCATTAGTAAAGGATTTTGCAGCTTGGACAGCGTTATCCTGTAGCATGGAGGCTTTGAAATTTCCCACCTCTGTCTTAAGTAATGTGAAGTTTGCTTTTGAAAAGTTTTTCATGGTGGTTTCTTTGACCGGGGGTGGTGGCGGAATGTGGATATCCAGTGTGATTAGTTTATGGTCAAATCTAACCAGCGAGGGGTTGACCTCCGGTGTGGAACACCGTTCGCCCATGTTGGTGATGACCAAGTCCAATATGTTGTCACCTCTGGTGGGGGGTGTCGACCAGTTGATCCAGGGCATTTGAGTTTATAAATTCTAGAAAATGTTGGGCAAGGGAGTTCGTACTTGAGTTAGTTCTCCCAGTTAATGTTTGGGTACTTGAAATCACCCAATATCAGGGTGTTTGGTAGGACCTTTGTTTCCCAGTGTTTCCAGGAATGCAGAGTGGGGGTCCTGGGACATGGTGGGTGATCTGTAGCAAGCTATAATTTGAATAGCAGTTTTGCCCATTGTTAGTTGCATGTGGATGATCTCTGAAGCATCGTGCTGTGCCTCTAACCTGGAGGTGTGGGTATCCTTGATGAATATGGATACTCCCCTGCCTTTTGTATTTCGGTCCGGGTTTTGTGGCCGAAATGTATGGTATGAGTTGTAGCCTGGTAGTGCTGGGGTGCTCTCTGGACCCTTAAACCAGGTTTTATGTTACTGCACATATATCGATTTTCTCTATACTGAGGAGTGCCTCGAGTGCGTGCATTTTGAGGTTTAGACTTCTGGCATTGAGCAGCATTACCCTCAGTTTTTTGTTACTTGTGCTGTTTACGGCGGTGGGTTTGTCTTTTGAGCCTTGCCTAAAAAAGGCACTATGGAGGTGGCAAGAGCCCTGGCCATTATTCGAAAGCCTAAGGGTGACAGTTGCAAGCCGTCTCTAGCGAAGCAGCGTGGCTTGTCGAGCATGTCATCCCAGGCTGACAGACACTGGATCTCGTTTGAATGACACCTGAAGCTTAGCCAATTGTTGAAATTGATATTTTTTTCTCTATACCGTGTTATCAAACTTGGTGAGGGCAGGATGCTACTCAGGGTCAGGGTCATACCAGCCTGGGCTACATGATCAGAGAGCTCATTCATGTCTCTTTTCATGTAGTCCAGGGAGGTACTGCTCAGGTCATTCACACCAACATGAGCAATGACAGAGTCATATTTGTACTTGTTCTGGTGTGACCTGAGTGCTTGTGTTATGTGGCAGATCCTGGCACCTGGCAGGCAGCTGACAGTAACCTTTTCCTTGTTCAGCCTAGTGAGTGGGACGTCAGTGTGCCTGACTATAGAGTTACCTATTATTATTGTGTTGGGTATGTTATTTTGCCTTAAGGGCTGTGATTGTGTGGCACACTGGTTTTGTGAAGTATGTGTTTCATGGTTTGTGTTGGGGGGTGGAGGTTGCTTGGATGTCTGCTTTTGAGGTCTCTGTTGCTTTTGCAAATTTTTATTTAGAGCCTCCGAGTATGTTTTTCTGTATTTGTGTGTTTTTTGCCGGTGCTGGTTTCATAGGTCTGTGTGAGACTGGTGGTGTGATGCAAGTAATTCCCTTCTTCTCTTGACTGCCTGGTCCAGTCTTGGGTTAAGAGAGCTTAGCCTCCAGTTTGGCTGTATAACTGCATCTGTCGCATTTATTTGTGTTTGGTGGAAGGAGGAGAGGGTTGTCTGTGTACATGAGGCAATTGTAACATTGGCTCAAAATGCCCAGATTCACCAGTTGGACTGGAGAGTACACCTGAAACTGCCCTGTGGACATGCATGGATAGGTACAGTGAACTGTTTTACTGATTGGCTGGTAAGGTCAAATAGAGAGCCTTGTCCTTCTCTACAGTATAGGGGGGGGTCTAGTGCTAAGGTTTATTAGTGCTTGCTATGAGTTTTGGGTAAGTGCCTGGATGGGAAGTGAATGATTTGAGTGCTTAAGTTGAGTTTGTCTAGTTCAAAGGGAAAAATTGAAGAGTAGACTTTGTGGAGCCGGGAATAGTTATACCCTAGCTAACCGGTGCTGCCCGGCACGCAAACCCGTGCAAATGCGGGTGTTATAGCAGGGAAATGAAAGAGAAATTAGCCCAAAATGGCCAATAAACTACTAATTTCTGGGCTGAAACCACTCCTCCAGGGACAGATAGGCTGCTCAAAGCTCCCTCCCTCACAGTGAAGAGAAATTTCCTTCTATCCAAGTAAGGTATGGGAAAACACAGAAACTTGTAGCACAGCCCTGAATTCAGCACTAACCTGGACTTAACTAGCTTAGAAAGGCAGGAAAACAAGTATATATATTTTATTTCAGAAAATAAAGCAGATACAATAAAAAAAAAAAAACACTTGAAATGCACGGAAATGGCTAGCACACTTGAGTGTGTAGTCTACAACAGTTAAACAGGTAATTTAAACACAAAAACAACTTTGTTAAAGTGCAGGCAGTAAAATAAGTACAATATGTAGCTGAAACAAGCTTTTTTAAATCACAGAAACTCTAGAAAATCATTTTTTTAGGCGGAATTGGCTAAAAGCAGCAATAAAATGCAGACTAATGATGCTTAATCACTCCAAAGTCTCTCTTTTGTCTCTCTGCTGCTGTAGAACTATGCAGGGCACCAGGCAGGAGCTTGCTGAGCTGTATACTAGCACAAAAACCTTGCAAATGTGGGTTTTATAGCAGGGAAATGAGAGAGATAGAAATTAGCCCAAAATGGCCAATAAACTACTAATTTCGGGCTGAAACCTCTCCTCCAGGGACAGATACGCTGCTCAATGCTCCCCCTCTCACAGTGAACAGAGAAACTTCCTTCTATCCAAGTAAGGTATGGGCAGCCACAGAAACTTGTAACACAGCCCTGAATTCAGCACTAACCTGAAAACTGGATTAAACTAGCTTAGAAAGGTGGGAAAACAAGTATATTTTTTGTATTTTTTCAGAAAATAAAAATGGCTATCACACTTGAGCATGTATAGCAGTTAACTTTGTTAAAGTGCAGGCAGTAAAATAAGTACAGTATGTAGCTGAAACAAGCTTTTTAAATCACAGAAACTCTAGAAAATATGTGGCAGCTTCAGTGGCTGCTGTCATCACAGTGGTCTCTGTTAACACTCCCAATGTCTTATCTGATCTGCATAACCAGCCGATGCAAGCAGGATCTAAATTGGTGGATGAAGTCAGAAGAGGAATTATGGTGTTGCCCTTTCACCCCAGCTCAGCCCAAGGCCATAGTGACCACAGATGCATCTCTAATGGGGTGGTGGGGCATTTTCAGGGAAAGATGGTCCAAGGCACTTGGTCCTCCTCAGAGGCCAATTTGCATATCAACTTCCTAGAACTGATGGCCATGCTTCTAGTGTTGCAGGCATTTCAGATGGCATTCCCTTCAGGGACAATTGCTATCCAATCAGACATGTTGGTGGTCTGGTAAATCAGTAAACAGGGAGAAACCATATCCTACCCATTATGTCAGGAAGCCCTAAGAGTGTGGTAATGGGTGATGGCATCAGACTGCTTTCTGATAGCAATGCACATTTTGGGGTATTCCAACATGTTTATACGGAAAAACTGAGCAGATGTATCCTCCTGCCTCAGGAGTGGTCTCAATCCCAATGTAGCGACAAAGATATTTCATCGAAGGGGTCAGCCTTGCTGTGACCTATTTGCATCTCCCATAAACCACAAGTGCAGCAGCTACTTTGCTCTGTCCCCTCCCCCCCGAGGGGGACCCTGAGAGATGCTCTTCTACACAATTGGCCCCGGGACTGCTTTATGCCTTTCCTCCTCTCCACCTGATCCGCCAGTTTTTGAAGAAAGCCCAATGGTTGAGAGGCAAAGTGATCCTCATTGCACCTTATTGACCCCACCAAGTCTGGTTCCCCTTTCTCTAGCCTCACCTAGTCCACTGTCCATGGACTCTGGACCAATCCCCAGACCTGGTGTCTTATCCACAGGGGTTGGTCCATCCCACCCTACACAGTCTGAAGCTGACGGCTTGGTACTTCCACTTCCAGTAATTGCCAGGCAGAACAATCTCTCTTCCTTAGTACAGAAAATACTTCTGGCTTCCCATAAACCATCTACCAGAAGATTTTTTCTTAGTAAATGGAACAGATTTGTGCTTTGGTCTCTTGCAGAAAGAATTGACCCCTTTTCAGCCTCGATTAGTAAGGTATTAGAATATTTATCAACTACATTCCAATCAAGAGCCTCAGTTCATTTAGCTGCTATTTCAAATTTTCATAATGGTTTTGATGACCTTTCCTTAATGTCTCATGGCCTTTGCAAAACCTTTCTGAAAGGCATTAGGCATTTGAAACCACCCTTTAAAGAACCCATTCAGCCTCGGAATTTAACATTAGTTTTGCAAAGTTTAACCCATCAGCCCTTTGAGACAGCAGCCACCTGTGATATCAGATTCTTATCTTGGAAGACCCTTTTCCTGGTGGCCATCGTGTCGGCCAGAAGAATATCATAATTACAGGCTGTGTGTGAAACGTCCATATATCATCTCTCACAAAGAGAGAGCATCACTTAAGACCAACTCCTCATTCCTTCTCAAGGTTGTATCAGACTGAAATATTAATCTAGAGACCTACCAGTTTTCTTCCCAAATGTCTCAAACAAAGGAGAATATTGTTTACACTTGTTGGATGTACACAGACAATTACATTTTTACTTGAATACAATGAAGTCAGTTAGAACATCCGACCAATTGTTTTTGTCCTTTTCAGGCACTCGACTGGGCAAACCAGTTTCCAAAGTTACCTTATCAAAATAGTTGAGAGATTGCATCACCTTTGTTTATGACCAAAATAATCTACCAGATTAGTTTCCACTTCAGTAGCCTTTCATTCTAGAGCCTGTATGGATGACATTTGTGCAGCGGCAACTTGGGCGACCCCGCATACCTTTATCACTCATCACAAATTGGACATGGTCTCCAGAGGAAGAGCATCATTTGTCTGTATGGTGCTCAGGAATATCCTTCTGTAGGGCCTCCCGGGACATAAAGTAGCTAATGACTCTGTCCCAACAGTCAAGAATGAGTGAATGAGGATTGACAACATTAGCTAAAGAAGTTATGTTCTTACCATAACATTCCGTTTTGTCGATCATCATTCATTCTTAGCATCCCACCCTCCAAACCCCTGCAAAGACTCCTGGAGGTTCAAATCTAGTCCTGGTTTTGTAGTAGGGCAGCTGCTCAGACAAAGCTTCTACATTTTATTTCTACTGCCAAAACTTGATCTGAGGAGAAGGGAAAAGAGGCACTATGGGTAGCCTTAGCTCGAGAGTTTCTGGCTGGCGTAAGCTTGTTACAACGACTGACTCAGTTCCAAGGACAGAAGCGAGACCCAACAGTCAAGAATGAATGAAGATAAACAACACAGATAGAATGTTATGGTAAGAACATAACCTCTTTATTTCTATAAAAGCTTTGCCCAGTCTATTTCCAATAATTTATTGTATGCATTTAACTGTATACATAAAAATGGCATCTCTGACCTTTATTTTAATAATTCCAAAACTATTCTTATCCCCAAGTCAAATCTGGACCTCAAAAATCCCTTGTAGGCCATGTTGCTTATAAATATGGATATCACAATTTTTGCTCTAACTCTAGCAAATAGGTTAAAAACTATTTTAACACAAATAATCTCTACTTTTCAGTCTGGCTTCATGCAATCCAGGAAAACTTATGACCATGCAGTAATGTTATCCACTCTAATTGTACTTTCTAAACATTACAATTTATCTATGTTTTCACTTGCATTGAATACCTCAAAAACATTTGATAGATTGAACTTGGGTTTTATATTTGCAGTTTTGCCACATTTTGGATTCCCACTTTCTTATTATTAATCTAATAAAAACTCTTTATTTGAATGCCTACTCATCTCTTTTCATTAATAACATTTCTTCCTCTCCAATTAAGGTAATCAGTGGCACAAGACAAGGTTGCCCCCTTTTACCTTGTTTATTCAGTCTTTATATGGAACCACTGTTTTTGATAACATAAAAAACTTACCATTTAATCCCAGAAATTTGTAAGATTACAATATCATTATCTGCCTTTGCTGATGATCTAAATCTCTATTTTTCTTTGTATGGATTTTCCAAAGATGTGACATAATGTTAGTCTTAATTATAACATGCTTGATCTTATTCTCGAGTCATTAAGATTAATACTACACCAAAGTACATGGTTATAACTTTCTATCACAACCCTACCTCTCTCTTTAAAAATAAATTGACAAAAATGTGGACAGGTATTGAAAATGCTATTATAAATTGGAATAAATTCAATCTTTATTTGCTTTCTAAAGTGGCTGTCATCAAAATGAATGTACTACTCAAGTTATTATTTCAGTTTAATTCAGTCTAACTAAGTAATCATTTTTTTATAATATCCGTACTAAACTTTCTAAATTGATATGGCCCTCAGAATTGATAAGGAGTGGATACAAAAGGCTAATTTATCCTAAAAGCCTTGGTGGATTGAGTCCTCCTGATTTTATATTGTATTATGATGTATTAAATTGTAGTAAGCTAATTCAAATATCAGAGTATAACCCCAAATCAACTTTGAGCCCTACTTGGGTTAAAATCTGGTACAACTTTGTATGCAAGTCTGATTGTATTCCAAAAGCTTTACCTTTTATTAAAAAAGATAATTTCAAAAATCTTAAACTGCATGATTTCTTAACACATAGAATAAAGACTCTTCAAAGTCTAATAGATTCAATTGATTAAAAAAACTCATTTATGTCATTACAACCACTTCACTTAAATCCTAACGTAAAACTCAGTAATAGAAACCTACATCTTTCTAATTATCCTCATCTCAAGGATAAGTTGATCATGGACTTTTACATAAGTTTAAATCTTTCAGAAAGCAACTTAAATATTCTGAAAAGCTATATGGTTATACTGAGACAAATAAGAGAATTTCAGTATTTCTAAATGAGTCTAATTGCACTCAATTATGGAAATCCTTTACCTCAAAGAAAATTTTATCAAATACATATAGAGGATTAAAATATGAAAAATTCATTATCTTTTCCAATTACTGGACAAGGTTAAATGCAGCAATCACACATAATCAAGAAATTCAATCTGTTAACCTAACTTCTAAATTTTTACCTGTGAAACAACTCTGCACAGCTATTGATCATTAATGAATATCTAACCCTAGTCATTCTTAATAAAGTTTACCCCAGTTTGTCATCAGCAGCAGAGTGGCACAATGAAACCATGCTGGACCCATAACCATAACTTGTTCCTTTTGTAAATCCCAAAGAGCTAATTTATTTCACATATTATGGAGTTGTAAACCTTCATATAAATTATAGTGCTCCCTAAAAGTTAAACTAGAAAAAATGGGTTATGAGAAATCTACACTATGTTAGGAATTTGCAATATTGCATATTCCTCTGAATGGATTAACACAAAAATGCATTCATACAGTGCAATGAAAAAGTATTTGCCCCCTTCCTGATTTCTTATTTTTTGCATGTTTGTCTCACTTAAATGTTTGAGATCATCAAACAAATGTAAATATTGGACAAAGATAACCCAAGTAAACACAAAATGCAGTTTTTAAGTGATGATTTTATTTAAGGAAAAAAACTATCCACACCTACATGGCCCTATGTGAAAAAATAATTGTCCCTAAACCTAATAACTGGTTGTGCCACCCTTAGCAGCAACAACTGCAATCAAGCATTTGCGATAACTGGCAATGAGTCATTCACATCACTGTTGAGGAATTTTGGCCCACTCTTCTTTGCAGAATTGTTTTAATTCAGCCATATTGGAGGGTTTCCGAGCATGAACCACCTTCTTATAAGGTCATGCCACAGCATTTCAATTGGAATCAAGTCCGGACTTTGACTAGGCCATTCCAAAACCTTCATTTTGTTTTTTTAAGCCATTCAGAGGTGGACTTGCTGGCGTGTTTTGGATCATTGTCCTGTTGCAGAACCCAAGTGCGCTTCAGCTTGAGGTCACGAACTGATGACTGGACATTCTCCTTCAGGATTTTTTGGTAGAGAGCAGAATTTATGGTTCCATCAATTACAGCAAGTTGTCCAGGTCCAGAAGCAGCAAACAGCCCCATACCATCACAGTACCAGCACCATATTTGACTGTTGGCATGATGTTCTTTTTGTGAAATGCTGTGTTACTTTTACGCCAGATGTAACGAGACGCACACCTCCCAAAAAGTTAAAATTTTGTTTCGTCAGTCCACAGAATATTTCCCCAAAATTCTTTGGGATCATCATGATGTTTTTTTGGCAAAAGTGAGACGAGCTTTTATGTTCTTTTTGGTCAGCAGTGGTTTTCGCCTTGGAACTCTGCCATGCATGCCATTTTTGCCCAGTCTCTTTCTTATGGTTGAGCTGAGTCATGAACATTGACCTTAACTGAGGCAAGTGAGGCCTGCAGTTCTTTAGATGTTCTGGGTTCTTTTGTGACCTCCTGGATGAGTCGTCATTGCGCTCTTGGGGTAATTTTTGTAGGCCGGCCACTCCTGGGAAGGTTCATCACTGTTCCGTGTTTTCTCCATTTGTGGATAATGGCTCACACCATGGTTCGCTCGAGTCCCAAAGCTTTAGAAATGGCTTTGTAACATTTTCTAGACTAATAGATGTCAGTTACTTTGTTTCTCATCTGTTCCAGAATTTCTTTAAATCGTGGCATGCTGTCTTCCTTTTTTGGGATCTTTTGGCCTACTTCACTTTGTCTGACAAGTTCTGTATGATCTCTTGATTCAGTAGGTCTGGCAGTGATCAGGCCTGGGTGTGGCTAGTGAAATTTAACTCGGCTTTCCCAAAAATGTGATTAACCACAGTTACTTCATGATTTAGCAATGGGGGCAATTACTTTTTCACATAGGGCCATGTAAGTTTGGATAGTTTTTTTCTCAATAAATAAAATCATCACGTAAAAACTGCGTTTTGTGTTTACTTGGGTTATCTTTGTCTAATAATTACATTTGTTTGATGATCTGAAACATTTAAGTGTGACAAAAATGCAAAAAAAAAGATATTAGGAAGGGGGCAAATACTTTTTCATTGCACTGTATGTTGTCCACACTGTTTTTCACTGATTAAACTATTCATTACCCATAGTTGGCTTGATGGATCCAAAATTACATGGGATGATTTTAAATAAACTGCTATCAAGTACATTTTGACCCATACATTAGTTATAACCAATCCATCTAAAATTTCCTGTTGTGACAATTACTGGAATAAATTGTTTGTATTCTCATAATAAAAATTACTAACAGAAATTCCTAGAATTTAATTATTCAATGCATCAACACTTCTACTAATATTACAAAGTTATAATTAATTGTTTTTTCATATTTCTTACCTTTGAATATATTTATCTACTTTCTCATAAAATGAACATTCCTTTCTAGAGTTTTTCATTCTTTTCTTTTCTTAAATATGACTTAATCTCATCTCTTTTAGGCTTCTGGCATTTTATTGTATATATTGTAGATGTACTGTTTTGTGTATATAGTTTATATTGTTTTGTAATATGTTATTGCCTCTACTTTACACTGTATTCGTATTTGTGCAGTTGGACAATCTCTTTTAGGCAATTATCTGTGTTATGGTTGTTAAAAATTTGGTAATTACAAAATAAAGATTGTTGGATGAAAAAAGTAAAACAAATGATGAGTTAACATAATGTGCAGTTCCCAGGCCATTCACATTGCCAGACAGAGAAAGAGACTGAAAAGCACCTATCAGTACAGAAGGTAAAGCAGTTATTTTTTTTTGTGTCTATTAGTCCTAGCACAGAAGAGACTAGAGTGATCCAGATGCCCCAAATGAGAGATAGAGAGATACAAATGTTGCAAAGATGGGATCACCAGTCCTAATATTAGAAAAGTGCATTCTTAAATGGATGAAGCCGATAATCCCTTCTTGATGACATAGCACATGAATCTCATTCAGGTGCTCATAACTAAAGCCTTTCTGTCACCAGAAAGACAAAATTAAGTTCTGTACAGATGCCATGCTTTAGGTTTTGATATACAACCTTGCTTTGCTTAACAATACCTTGGATTATCCTGACTGAAGATGGTTAGCAAGATACAGAAAAAAAAGTTTTTCAAAAGAGGAAGATTGTCTTGGTAGAAGCAACAGAGGCCATGGGTATGTAAGTTGTTGAAATATTCATATGAGTTGGTGATTAGTAGTACTAAAGGAGCTAATTAATGTCAAACCTTGTCACCAGCGACTATGTTCATGTGTCCTTCGAAGTTAAAGCGTTATTCTTCTACACCATTGAGTCATCCCTGCATATGGGTATTACCCAGTGGCGGCTGGTGACTTCAAATTAAAGGGGGGCTGCAGGAGACAGCTGAGTGGGTGGGGCCAATGGGAAGGGGTGTGGCCAACAAGAAAGGGGTGGGGCTATGCTCAAAACCACAACAACTGGAACTTTAATTAAATACGCTGCCCTGGGTGCCAAACCATCATTACGAGAGTTCAATCAAGACAAAATGAAGTGTAGAAGAAAAAAATATTTCAGTGCATTGGCTACATGACAACTTACTTAATATCTAGATGGAAACACAAAGGTTGTGAGGCATGAAAAAATAAATTGCTTTTCAAATACATTACTGGAATGCCAGTCAAAATCAAGTATAAAATAAAACAAGCAGCACTCAACTCAAACCAGTTCTCCTTGCACTGCAGTTCTAATTATAATTTATATTCAGCTTTATAAAATTACCAAGTAACATGCTGAAAGTAGCAATCTCTGTGATAACCCCACTTATAAAAATGCTTCTTATCCAAAAAAGACCTGCTGCCTGACAACAACTATATACTTGTTTCATAGGGAACACATGATCAAAGTAAAAAATGAACAGCAAACAAGCTCAAGATAAATTGCTTAAAGGATTACTGCACAAGTTATGGACCACACATGATAGATTGGCATTCTGTTTAGTTTATGGGTAAAGCCTGCAAAGATAACTGCATATCTCCAACAAATGTAACGAGCTTCTGAAAATACTGTAATCCTGTCCTCTATTTCAAATACTGTCATATGCATTTCAATACCTAAGGCTTATACGTTATCTAGTTATGTAAATATTCTCTGCATGGCAACAATGAAAAGGCTTTCAGTGTTGGTAATTCTTTAACAGTATGCTTATTAAAGCTTACTTACATCTTACAATCTCCGACAAGCTTACCTGATGGTCAATAAAGCATTGCTACTTTAATACAGAGCAACAGGGCACTGCAACAGCATGCATTTTCTGAATAATAAGAAGCATAAATCAACAGTATAAAAATATGACAGAAAACCAGAACATTCTGCAAAATCAAGGACAGATGAAAAGCCACGGTTGTACTTGTGGTCTACATTGGATGGGGGAATACTCTGCAAACTTACACTGCATAACTGCTCCTTGCCTTGCTTGGACACATCCAGAGCCACTACAATGGGGAGTGGGGTGCAAAAAGTAGGTCACAGTTTGAAATGTCTCTGGCTGACGGTGATGGCTCTGACACTCATACCTCTCAACCTCAGAGCAAGAAATCTGGACAAAGCCATACATAGAAGTGGGACACAGGCCCAAAAATAAAGACAATGTTAAAATATTGCTCTTATAAACTTAGAAAGATAATAGAATAGTAGTAGGTCTTGCATTAGTATGCATTTTTGAAGGTATGAAATCTGAAACTGAAATGTCTGCCATTATTTTCTAACTTCAGTCTTTAATGATTTGCTACTAATTTTCCAGAAAACCACAATTTTATGAAAAACAGACCTAAAATGTTATGCAAAAATATAAAATTGCCACACAATACAGCTGGGAACCTGTCAAAGAAGGGACACTTTTTTAAAATTAGTACTGTTAACTTGAGCAGCTGACAAAATAAGATAATCTACATGCATTTCTGAAATAAAAGTAATCTATAACTCTGATCATTACAGTTATTTATAATTGTAAACCCTCCACGTTTTCTTTCAAAATTGTTATTTTGCTGAGGGATTATTATGGGGAGAGCAACATTTTGAGCCAAAATTGGGGACAGTTGAGAGGTTTGGCTATTCCTAATTCTATAAAGCGGTTTATTTGCACGTACCTCTCAACCTCTTAATGCAGGAAATCTGGACAAGGCCAACTATATTGGGGGAACATGCAAACAGTACTAAAAATTGCTTTTGTATAAACTTAAGACAGTTGATAGAATAACAGGTCTTGCTTTAGCATGCATTTTTCTGAAGGTCATGACGTCTGAAACTCAATGTCTGTCATTATTTAGTGACTTCATTACTAAATGATTTGGCAGAAAACCACAAATTTTATGAGGAACAAACCAAAAACAAGAAGCAAAAATCTATTCATTCTGCAAAATTCTGGACAGTTGAGAGGTATAGTTCAGCCAGGGCTGTTTGAGTTTGCTGCCCTCTCCCCCTCACAAAATCATGGTCGAATGGAGCGTTCCCCCCTGCAACCATTCCAATGTCCCATTCCTTGGTTATTTCACCCCATTTGCCATAAACACTGTAATGTGCATACTGCTGTACGTCTTCGATGATATGGATTTCATTTGAAAGTTTTATTTTATATTTTACAGCATAAACCCTAGTAGATATCAGCTAAACAAAGCAATGCAGTCTCACAATGAAAATAGACTTAGCATTAAAACTTCTCTTCCCTTGAAACCCACATTCAAAGAAAATACATTTTGCCAGTGGCAGATGAAGATTAATTTTGGGCTGTTTTCAAATCATAGGCCCCTTGAACACGAAACATACACATGCTCTTTGATACACCTTCCTGACTGTATTAAATTATATTCCTTGTACAATACAGTGCAGTTGGAGGGCATTTTAAATGTATTGTTTTGAACATTTTTCCAGTAAACAATGAAACAAAATGCATGCACCAATAATGACAAAACTGCCCAATTCAGAACATTTCCATCATAAAAGTCTACTCAAACTTCAACAGTCCACCAGTATCAGTAAATATGCACAATCTCTGAAGAAGTAAAAGTCATCTAAATAATTCCACATTAAAGAAATCTGTTAACTAATGAAGAGGTTACTGCTAGCAAACAACTTTGTCATTGTTTCATCTACAAATAAAGTGCCTGCTGCCTTTGAGGAATAAATTGCCTATGTTGCATTAAAAAAATTAAAATGCTAGTAATATTACAATAGGAAATGGATGGCAAACTGATAACAGGTTCATAGTTACTAGGTATCTTCGCCAAAGAGAACTGTAGCATCCATCCCTTTTACAACAGAGTACAGTATCAGCAATGGATCTAACTACTGTGGGAGTAGAACCCACAGCCTTCTGCATCAGAAGCAAGTATATTACCTGCTGTGCTATTTACAATGAAAGCAGCCTTGGCATAAAAAGCACTAAGCTTTTGTTCCCCTGCAGCTCTCAGCTCCTTGTAAAATCTACTCGACACTCAGCTGTATCTCTGAACTTTGCAGCACAAGAAATCTGGACAAAGCCAAAATGTATTGGGGGTGGGGGGGGGGGGACAAAAGCCCAAAAACCAGGGACACATTTTAAACATTGCTTGTATAATGTTGGAAAGTTGCTAGAATAAAATGCTGTGTTATCACCACACATTTCACTGCCAAGTATTGAACCCAGGTCCCTGTGCAAAACAGCCAAAACAACATACCACTATGCCAAATCATCACTTTTGATAAAAGAACGGAAGACTGAAACGCAAATGGCTACCATTTAGTGAATTCAGTTCTCACCATAGCTGTCAACATCTTTGCACATAACACCTGAACAAAACCAATAATGGGGGAATACAGCCTCCAAACATATTCATTGAGTTCAGTTATCACCATAGCTCTCAACCTTGGCAAAAAAATCCTGGACGAAGCCAATAATGGGGGAATACAGTCCAAAAAATAGGAGAAAATATCCACTGAGGACACCAGAGCAAACCCATGGAGGGCATGCAGACTCCACACAGAAGGCACCCCAGCCAAGAATCAAACTAGACAACCCATAGCTGTCAGGCAACACTGCTACCACTGCACCACTGCCTGGTTTAAGTAACAAAAGTACAGAAACCACAGATTTTATGAGGAACAGAACAGATATGAGGCAAAAATCTGCAAGTGTTTTAGAAATGGTGGTGGTTAGGGAATTCAGGCTCTTGTCACTTAGGCCCAAGGTACAGCGTTCAAGCCTTATTGTATATCAACCACCTGGGGCATTTTACACACACATGTTTCCTGACTGCTGTGTTAGGCAGACCAGCACATATGTGTTTTTATTTTTATATGTTGTATGGTGGGAGATATTTTTTTATTTTTATATGTTCCACGGTGGGGGACCCATTTTACAGGTGGGAGGGCTGCAGTCCCGCAGTCCTATAGCACGAGCCGCCCCTGGTATTACCTAACAAATTGGTGGACTAGTATAATTTATATTAATGAGCATTTTCTGAAGGAAAATGTACAGTAGAGAGTTTAATGATTGTAATCCTCACTGTCCTGTTATGTCATAGTATCCAAAATGTTAATAGAGACTCCCTTAAAACCGAAGGTACTTAAAGCTATTACATAACATAACATGGCCTTTTTTGTAGTACTGCATTAGGAAGAGAGTATGTACAATGAAAATAATGAGGAATAATTGGATGCTCCCTTTAAAATAGATGTAATGAAAGTATTTGACCTCCTTAGTAGTGACTGAATAGTTAGTGATTTATGGTGGCCTGGGTAGAGGTACTAGACTACTAAAGAAATGTAGCAAATGAGAAGGAGAGGGCACCAAGAAATAACAGTGCAGCAATTTGTTTGAAATATTTCATGGCTGGATGGGCTTATACCTTACCTACAGCTACAGAGATCAATGCTTTTCTCATTGTTAATGGATTATTTGGGCTTATAGTGAGCATTCATGAGATCTCTTTTATGCCGTAAGTGCAGTGAATTTGTTAGCATACCTGAAATTGAATATTACACTCAGTTGATTGAATGCCTACTGGTATCCCAGATTTATTATTTTATCTATTTATTTTATTTACATTTGTTTACCAGGAAAGTCCGACTGGGCCAAAAGCCCATTTTCATAGGAGGCCCAGGGAGAAAAGCTCCACAGAAATATAAGCAATGTACAATAATTAGATAGTACAATAGTATACATACAGTAAGATGCAGAATACATATCTTCTAGTTAGTCTATACAAAGTAGTATTCAGTACAGTTTTCTAGTAGATGCATTTCAGTGAAGAACACTGTGAGAAAAAATAGTAGTGTGTACATATTAAATAATAGTTACGACCAAATGAGATTTCCTTTATATATATGTATTTTAGTAGTAGTAAACACTGAGAAGAGGGACAGAATGAGGTAAGGAGTGGACAGTGTGTTGAGGGAGTTATAGATATCTTGTCTGTCAGGTTTAGCCCAGGAACAATGCCAGTTCTTGGATAGATGTTCATATAGTAGTTGTTCAAAACTGATAGATTCAGGTGTGTTTTGGAGGGTGTGGGGTAAAGAATTCCATAATTTGGCTATTTGATTTGAGAATAGGACTTTACCGTGAGTGTTGTTAGCTTTGTTTACTGTGAGAATGTTTCTGTCTGCAGATCTTAGACTTTGTGGGCATGAGTAGGGAACAACAAGTCCCTTGAGGGATGGGCAGCTGTCAGGATGGAAGATGATATTGTGTGTGAATTTAAATTGGCAGAGACAAATAAGGTTAGGTAGCTCGAGCCAATTTAATTTAGGTAAAGCAATACAGTGGTGGGTTTGATGGGGAAGGTTGGCTGCAAAATGGGCTATTTTGTTGTAGCAAGTTTCCAATTTTGTTATGTCTGGTTTTTTTTAAGTTGGTAAAAAGGGGGGAAGCATATAGTAGCATAGAGAGGAGGAAGGTTCTGGATATGGCTAGTCTGGTATTGTCAGTGAGAAATGGCTTGCTTCTGTACAGTGAGCTAAGTTTGATATGAACTTTCTTAATTGTGGTGGCTCTGTGGCTGAGTTTGTTGTCAGTTGTCACTCCAAGGAGTTTTGCATGCTCACTTGGTTGGATGACTATGGTGTTTGTTGAGAGACTGGTGAAAGGAGGGGTGGTCGGTGATTTTTTCCTACTGGCAAATAGCATTAACTGTGTCTTTCTGGGGTTGAGGATTAGTTACGATTTACTTAGATATGTTTCTATATCATTAAAAGCTTGTTGGGCTACTATTTCGAGGGCTGGTAAGGTATCTGCTGAGCAGATTAAAGTTGAATCATCCGCATACTGAACTACTTTAGCATGTGTTGTGGATGAGGCTAGATCATTAGAGAAGATGGTAAAAAGAAAGGGTCCTAGTATGGACCCCTGGGGTACTCCAACCGAGACAGGCAGAAGTGGTGAGCATTCATATTTCCGTCGTACTGCTTGTTGTCAGTCAGAAAGATAGCTTAGGAACCAGGAGAGGGAAGTCTTTGATAGGTTTAGTGAGGCAAGAGTACTAAGGAGTTTCTGATGGGAGACTGTGTCGAACACTTTTGACCTGTCTAAGAAGATTGATGCTACTTGCTGGTTTTAATTTTTCAGTTGGTTGATGGTGTTAGAGAAATTAATTAGGGCTGTGGTGGTGCTGTGTTTTGGTCCGAAACCATGTTGGGAGGGAGAGATAGGGTTGTGAGATAACCAGTATTGTTATTGTGTGGGGATACATTTTTCCAGGGGGAAAGGATGGCTATGGGTCTCTAATTGTTTAATTCTGTTGATGTTCCTCCTTTATGTATAGAGATGATATAGGAAATTTTCCATAATTTTGGGACATATTGTTCTGCTATAGAACTATTTACCAGAATGGAGATAGGCAGAGCTATGGCATGAGCTGACAGTTTGAGATACTCCTTGGGGAGTTGGTCAACTGCTAAGGAAGAAGGTTTCAGTTTTTTCATCATTGTTCTTATGGTGTTAGTTGGGACAGGTTTGAGGTTAGAAAAGTTGTTAGTGTCCACATTAGGTGGAAGTGAAAGGGGGTGGAATTGTTCCCTGTAACTAAGGAGAGGATGGTGTGTAGAAAAAGTGGCTGTTGATGTGTGAAGCAATACTCACACTTTGGTTATTGTTGTTGGTTCTGTGGTTGTAGCTTTACCTGGGTGGAGGAGTGAGTTAATTGCTTGCCAGAATGTTCTGTGATTGTTTTCATATTCGTTTTGCATATTTGTATAATATGTTTTTTTTTTGTCTAGTTTGAGTTTTTTTTTTTGTTTGATTGCAGAGCTGCTGGTATTCTATCAGTTTTATTTTCTTTTTGTTTTTTGGTATTGATACCAGGTTTTGTCCTTTATTTTTTGAAGTTTAATGGTTTCTTTTGATATCCAGGGCAATCTCTTATTTTTAACACGACATGTCCGAGTTGATGCTAAGCTATTTAGAATAGCTACAAATGTGTCATTGAAGTATGTTACAGCCCGGTCAAGTTGGAGATGATGGAGTGTTGTTCTGTTGCGTTTATTGAGCATGTCTGTGAATGCTTCTTTGGAGAAAATTTTGGTATTTCAGACGACTTTGTAAACTTTGGTTCTGAGTGAGTTGAGCTTATGACAGATTAAGTAGGTAGGTCTATGGTCACTTAAATTATTTGGAAGGCATCTGGAGAGAGAGTTGTGGGTGGTACTGTTGATAAGTGACCAGTCTAAAATAAATTCCCTTTGCTATGTTTATCTATTTGAGTGGGAAACTGGATTGTTTGGGTGAAACTGTGTAGATTTAAGAAAGTAGAGGGATTATCACCAGTGCAAGTGTTCCAGTCTAAGTTGAAGTTGCCTGTAATAATGGTTTCATGGGTGTAGGTTGAGGCTGTCCAGGATATGAGTTCCTCAGTGGCAGTGGAAGTGTTATTGGGAGGTATGTAAGTGGCTATTATGGTAATATTTTCTTTGGGTTGATTCTGTGCCATGTTACTAGAACTTCAAAGTTGTTATCATAAGGGTATTTGATGGGTAGGTAGTCTATGCTTAGGTTATCTTTGTAGAAGATTGTAACCCCGCCACCCTTCTTCCTGATCCTGGCTAACGTGTACACTATAACCTTCTGGGAGTATGTCTGGGTCTCTTATATGGAGTTTTAGCCAAGTTTCTGTTGCTATAAGAATGTCTTGTGATTATTTTGCAATGATTGAATGAAAGTCTGTGATCTTGTTAGCTAGGCTTCTAAGGTTCATGTTAAGAATGAGAAGGTCTGTAGTTTTAATGTGCAGAAGAGGTGGAATGGTAGCCATGCTGGTACGTTGTGCAGTATGTGACCTGGGACTAGGGTGTATATGGAGAATCTGTGATAATGCACATGCATGTTTGTGTGACAGTTTGGAGAGTATGTGAAGGTGTTTACTGAAGTGGTTAGTGGTATTACTAACAGCTACATGTCTGAAGTGGAAGCATGCAGTAGGTGTCTGATTTGTAGAGTTTGGAGGAGATGGCAAGGTAAGATGGGACAGTATTAGTATAATGTAGTGTGGGGCTATGGACATGTATCTGTAGGTGACTCTAGGATGTTAGATAGTATGCAGGTAGCAGTAGGGGTAGACTGTGTTGGGAGGAGAAAAAGCATGGTGTGTATTCTTTTTAAAATGTAGGTTACCTGAATGGTGTGATGAAGATTAAGGGAAAGAGGGATATTGGTGTAGTGTGGCAGAAGTAGCGTGGTTAAGGACTGTTGCAATTAAATTGTGTGAGGAGAGGGAGGAGTGTTACAAATAGTGTGATTGGTTAACTGAGATGCAACTGGTGGATGGAGGATGATTCTTGATTGGGGGAAGTTAGAGGAGTGGTTAGAGTTTGTATAAGTGTAGGTGATGCAAGGGTGGGTGAGAATGGGGGTGTAGGGTAGAGGAGTGGATTGAGTCCAAGTGTAGCGGGCTGCCCCCCCATGGGAATTGAGGGTAGGGGAGTGGAGTGAGCTCGAGCATAGCGGGATGGCCCCTTCCTCACAGAAGAGTGCAAAGAAAAACCATCAGTTTAAGAAGTAGAAGTCTTAGAGCTATAAGGTAAGTGAAACCAAGGAAGAGGTAGAGACAAAAAGGTAGGATTGTAAGCAGATAGTTGGAGACACACTACTTTTATGGCCTTGGTGTGTAAGTAAAACAAAGGAAGGCAAATATACCTGGGGACAAAATACACAGAGTAAATGGTACTAGCCTTACTTTACAGGAATTCTAATGGGGAGGCAGATTTAGTTGAGACAAGATACAGCAAATATGTTGTTAGCTGTGCCACTTAGTGGCAAGAGACGAAGCTATAGTTGACTGGGGTGGGATTGGGGAGCCCTTGCCGGTGTGAATGCTGGCCAAAGCAGTGTTTAGAAATAACTAGTAAAAGTAACAAATATGCTATAAAAAGAAATGTAAACCACCAGTCATAATGTTTAAAATATAACTGTTAAGGACCAAATCTGCTAATACCAAGAAACTGTAACATCCAGTCACCTATGCAGACTTGTCTGGTGGGTATCCTTATTAAAAGATGTTACTCTTGGCTTGCAATAACTGTAGTGTAGCAGTGGTTCTATTTGCCAATGTTGCAGTTGCTGGGGGAGGAACCTGAGCTGTGCTGGTACAGGCAGACCAAGTGTGCTATGCAGACTTGTTTGGTGGGTATCCTTATTAAAACATGTTACTCTTTTGCTTGCAATAACTGTAGTGTAGTAGTGGTTCTGTTTGCCAATGTTGCAGTTGCTGGGGGGGGGCTGAGCTGTCCTGATACAGGTAGACCACATATGTTGCAGGCGTGCACACTGAAAAGGAGCTGGAGTTAGCCAATATTCTTTAATAGGTGGTGGTCTGCTTATATGTCTAGATGTGTGGTGCTTTCTGTTTTGTAGTGTATATTTAGGGTCTCTGTAATTAAAATATAAAGGCAATTTATTATGGTTCTGCACTGTTTTAAATATGGCATCATTTTGCCTGGAACACTTATAGTTAGTAGGACAATCTTTTTGTAGTATACATCCTGTTAACTCTTGAGTGTGGAGCACGTAGTTAAATTAAAAATGGTTTCATTGAAGAGACCTCTGATTCTCAGCTGCACCCAACTGCATTGCCTTTTTTGTTTTCTAAATGGACATTTCATCATTTTAAAGATGTATACAGCTGCTTACATACCCAAGATCTTTGCGCAACACTAACTCTGAATTAGACTGTGTGTGATGTGTTAGCTAATGATGGCATCATGCTCTATATCATACAATGTCATCCTTTATTAATTGCTTTGATAACCTATATTATTCTGCAGTTTTAATACAGACATCCCTTTTTCAGTAGTAAATTTTCTAGAGGCAATGCGCACTATTTGCAGGATTGGAAAAACAAAAAAGTAACTGGAACCACTAATGGGTAAAACAACAGTTTACATAGCAACGTAACTAAGTGCGCTGTGGATTTTAAACTTTTGGAATAAACATGTCATGTTTTACAAAAGCAACGTTTCAAGTAAGTTGCGGAGTTTATACTTTTTGAACAAACAACTGTTGTTTTATATCTGCTCATGGTCCAGTTACTTTTTTGTTTTGCCAGTTTTGCCTTATTAGTAACGGGCTTTTCACTGCACTGGTACTGTTGCTTTACTTTTGCTGTTTGCAGGATACGAGCATACCTATGACTCATTATATTGTTGGTCCTAATGTAACTATCATTTGAAACCATGTTAACAGTTTTCTATAACTTCCACACTGCACGGCTGTGTATGTGTATGTGCCATAGCACCGTTTTTATATGATTGCCTTCTTATCACTTTAGACGAGCTGCAATTGTATTATGCTAAAGGGTGGCACTATATGCCATTGTGTATAACTACATCTGTGTCTTATTTATAGCTTTCAGAGTTTGTTTAGTGAGAGAAATTGAATGACTGAAGTGATTACAGTCGATGCAAATTAGATCAAGTAAGGAATGCTAAAAAGCATGTAATTAACACACTTACCAATTCACCTCTTAGCTCTGCTATTTTTTGTTTCTCTCTCCAAAATGAAGGTCGTCTGGTCAAGCAGTAACAGGAGATGCTTGTGCAGCAACTGCTAACAGGACTGTAACAATTCCTCCTGGAGAAAACCAAATAAATCAAGTTGCACTGAACCCATCTGGCACTTTCCTTTATGCAGCTGCAGGAAATGCTGTACGGTTGTGGGATCTCAAAAGGTATGAATAATAATTAATGACTTTTGTTACAGACTTACTCCTAGCATTCAGTGTCAGTAAGGATTAAAGTGTAGTGAAATAACATAAGAATATGTGCTGGGATTCATAGAGATGCACAGCTCTTCTGTGCAAGTCTTGTTTAGCTAAGCAGCATTACTTGACAGCATGAGGAGGCACTGAATTTCCCGAGGAAATGGTGCAGTATTCATTGGCAACTAGCTGTGCTTTGGGATATATAAATGAGCTATGCAGCAAGTGTGCAATTGGACCCAGGCATGCAGTGAAACAGCAGGGAGACATAGCAGTACAGTAAAATATATTCTCAGCTGTGTAAGGCACAGTCCTTGGGCATTACATTGTTCAGTGTTGTAAAAGAACAGACTATTGTGTAGTGCCAAACATACTAAAACAGAACAACACAAAGTTAATGAAAATGCATTCAGCAGGATGGGGAAACATGGGATGGGCAGAGACATGTGGTGCAATGTGGATCATATGGAACAGGGTACAAGAGGAAGATGTCAGTATGGTTGGTGATATAATGGAGATGGTGTATCATCTTCCATCCAAACCCCAAGGGCATTATAGAGATCCATCCACATATGATGAATCTGGGTAGTCAGTGGTATGGACTGCACTCTGTCCTGGTAGAATGGTAGTAGGGGGCCTGATGGTCAGGTAAATCTGCAGTCCTTTCCAGGATGATCTCCATCCTGGCTATATATTCTCTTCACCATAGCTTCCACCATCTGCTTCAGCTGCAGCTTGACCGTATCAGACAATACAGGCAGGCTACTTACCAGTGAAGGGACAGAACCCCTCTCTGGTGAGGTGAAACTCAGCAGAGCACCTACAGAGAAAGTCTACCATCCAGATTTATGACGATGAGAGAAAATGTTGCTTAGCACACTGGACTGAATATATTTAACAGACATGTCAGTACAGGTGAAGCAAACTGCCAATGGGGAAACATTGTCTAGCAGTTGGCTTAGAGGATTAAGGAGCTGTTGGTGAACTGTTTCCTGTGGTCCAGTGGTGTAAATTTGATCCCCTCAGCCTCCATTGCCTAAATATTTGACTCTGAGCAAGTCAATTAACAAGACAGTAGTACTGGGCTGAGTCAGGAAAAGGTCCTTGGAGATCAGTGCTCTACCCTGGAAAACATACACAAATAAATAACTGGCTGGACACAAGCCGCTCCTGTGTTTTGTAGGTGACACAATTTACATCACTGCTTCACTCTCTGCTCTTGCTGAAAGAAAAAGGAAACAACAGAGAACCATGGTAGCTGAAATGCAATTCCAAATGTATTTCCCACTGGCTCTCTGACAGGTAGCAGGAAGTGTGTGTCCTATTCATGTACTTAAATGTAAGTAAACAGAATATGGCACATATATACATGTATACACACCAGATAGTCTGCAGGCACTGTACTGTGGTGCAGCATTACCCCACTCCAGAACAGGGCTGTGTAGAGCCCTACACAATATGTAGTAGGCAAATTACATGCCGTGCTAAGAGAAGTATCGGTTTGGCAGATAACTTGTCACTAGTAATGGCAGTCCTAAACCTAAACAGGATAAATGAGACTGCTCAGTGACATACTTAAGTTTTCCTCCCTCTTATTGGCCATGAATTTTTCTTTAAGAACTGCGGTTAATGAGGTGAAATGAAATCATAACTTAGTTCAGTCTCAGCACCTAGATTTTGTCTTTTAGGCACTTTTTTTTTTTTTTTTTAATATCTTTGACTATACATTAATACTCCCCTATGGAATGTCAAGCATCCAGAATTAATTTGTGATTTTGCAAGTCCATTATCTAATATAAAGTAGATAATTTCTCAACTCACTGAGCTTGCTTACAAGCATGTGGCCCATTGTGAGTGTGATGCCCCTGCACTGGCCCAGTAATCAAGGAGCCTCAATCCTCACCACTGGCAACAGTGAGGGACATACACAATGGGAGGGTGACAAGTACACACACAGTAAAGTACACTTTCCCTTAAGAGCACAAAGAGATCACAGTCAGTCTGGGGGCTGCTTTCTCCCTCTTTCTACTGATCCCCAATAAGACTTCTTACTGGCACAGCTACAGGGTTAAGATCTCAGCTGAGGGGTCAAGCCAAGACCTCCAGCACCCTCTCTGTCCAACCAATGCTTCTTGTTCCTGCCCAAGTAGCTGATGCACACACACTTTCGAGATTTGATTTGTATACAAACACACACTCTTGGGGAAGGCTGGCACAGATTTACTAGCTGTGCCCCCTTCTGCCCAGACTATAAGGTAGTTATCATTGCCACCAAACCCTCTTCATCATTCACTTAAGGCCCTTACAAAGGGTGACCAATCCTACTGTGTAATGTTACTATTATCCACATGGTAAGTGTGACCAAGACATGCAAGTCTGTTTAGGAGTTCCTTGTACAGTGTCACCAAATACATATGCAAGTACACTAAGAGCTTAAATATGTCTCACAAATATCAGCCACAAAGATAGGTTTAAATATATTTAATAATAAATAATAAAAGAACAAGACAATACTCAGTCAACATAGTAACTACAGAGTTCAGAATCACAAGAAATATTTAAAAACAACATTGCAGAACAGTCTGAAATAAATACAGAAAACATCTAAATTAATCATAAGTATATTCCTATCTATAGCTAAAAGATACTATGTCCTAAATAACTTATTTACAGAACAACAAGCAGGCAGAAGTGCTGATAGATGTTTCCAGTTCAAAGACAAAATACAAAATGCACAGTCTTTTTCTAAGAGAGTTCTTAAACCAGTATTAAATATTACTGCTGGGTCAGCCTGGATGACATCACTCTTCGTCACCTGCCTTCATTTCACAGGCTAACAGAAACTAACATCTCTGTGTTAAAAATACATATCTTTCTGATGTTTGCCCAGAACTGGAAGTGGTAAAACAATTAAACACTTTTACATTTTAAACCTAGTAATTACTTCTCTCCAGGGCAATAGAAAAAACTTATAGCTCTAGACATCCTGTCATAGCTCTAGACATCCTGTCTTCTTGCTGCATTGAAACAAACTTTTATAGCACATTGTAAAGCACTTAATTTCAGCTTGTTTTCTTGAAGGTTTGTAAGTTAATATTCTATGTTCCAGTAGGGTATGCTGTGGTTACATTCTTGAAGCTCAGTACATAAATTACAGTTCTGTATAAATCATATCAGTATTCACAAATGACATAGAATTATTTACAAAATTCCAGATAGTTGGGCTGGCAGTGTCACAGTAAGCACACACACACACATACATATATATATATATATATATATATATATATATATATATATATATTTTTTTTTTTTTTTTTGGCCATCTACCTTGTGAAAGTCATTATATGCTCCACTTATTAGTATACGAGCTTGAGAAACCTGTCAGAGTAGTGTATTTGCAATAACAGACCAGCTTTTTAGACATAATATACAGCATATGATGGTTCTAAAGGCAAATATTTTTTGTCACTTACAGAAATTGTTGCATGTTCATAGGTAAGTACTAGGCTATCTGCCCATGGGCATTTATAAGCCTAGCCACAGAGTGATGGCTTTCGCCTCCCCATTAGATTAGTAACCTGGGCCTCTGTCAACAGGGCTCTTGAAGTGATCCCAGGGTAGAACTTACAATTACCCATCCACTCATCAAGATTTCTCTTGAAGAGGGTCAGAGAGGAGCTCTGTCGAATATGGATTGGGATTCTATTCCAGAGTGAGGGGAGTTGCTGGGCCAGGAATCTTTCCCTTCAGCATGTCCTGTTTATTGTTGTACATAGGTTCAAGTCGCTATAACAAGTGGTTCCGAGGGATCTCGTTATTTTTGAGGTGAAGCATGTCCATTAGTTCAGGGTTTGACATGGCCCTATAGGTCAGGCATAGGTCACCTCTGAGCAGACGGTAAGCGACTGAGAGGATGTGTTGCTCTCCTTAACAAACATTAACAGATGAAATGTAATTCCTGACACACTGAACTTGAAAACAACTATATCTGCATGGCAGGGTTATTTGCTGTTATTACTGTGTACACAAAATGGTGATACGAAATCCCATCAGGTAGAAAAAAGCAGAGCTCCCAAGGCAAGTCAACATTACACACTTTAATGTTGGTGCTTTCATTCAAAATGATGCATGAACTTCATTAGACAGCCCCTTCCTGCTTCTAAAACACTGTCATCAATTGACCAAAATAGAAAATACATTTAAATTGTTAATAAATTATTCAGTAAAAGAAAAAAAAAACATTAAAAACACACATTAGCACTTTGGTACCGTTCCATTACAACTTGCTAGTTTTCAACAACAAACTAGAGATGAAAATGTGTTTTCTGCTTTTGTCCACTTGATGGCAGTGTTGCTATAAGTATTTAAGGTTTTAGAAGCCTGAAGGGGTTGTCTGATGAAATTCTGTATCATTTTGAATGAAAGCACTAACATTAAAGTGTGTCCTGTTGACTTGCTTTGAGAGCTTCGTTTTTTTTTCTTTTGGATTTATCTTATGGAGTATTGAAATTTGGTTCTGAAGTCCCATTAGGTACAACTGTTAGCAGTTAAAAAGCTACAACATGTTGCAGTCCAAATTACTTTTAGTTGATTTGAAACAGTTTTCGTCTCTTTAGTTGTTACCTGACCACTGATTATAACACAAATCCTACTAGTAGTTGACTTGTTGGATCTCTGTTTATTTATGACCATTGATTACCAGGAAAGTCTGATTGGGTAGGAGCCCATTTTCAGTAGAGGCCTGGGGAGAAAAGCTCGAAAGTATGACAATGTTCAATCTGTGTTGTCAGCCTTCATTTTTCATTACCCTGTGGGTCTCTTTTCCAACCCTCATAACCGACTGGCCACTCTCCGAGCTTGAGATTCCAGAGCTGAGCTCCTCCCTTCTACCCATAATGCCCCACTCCCCCACACTACCTCAGATCGAGTTTGCCCATAGCATTAAAAAATGTCCTATATGAAGACAGTCATCCAAGACTGTGAGAAGGGAAATCAGGAGCTCAACCCAAAGGAACAGGAGTTCCTTTGAAAGTTCCACTAGGTCTCCCAAAGACTGGAAGGGGGGAGGGATGGTTAATAAAAAATGAAGGTGGACAAACAGATGGTATGTTATGGTAAGAACATAACTTCTTTTTCTGATGTTGTCATCTTCGTTTTCATTAACCTGTGGGACAGAGTCCCTAGCTAACAAAAAACCTCAGGTGGCCCTCATGGAAGGGTATTCTGGAGTACTTTAGAGCCAAAGGCACTCCTGCTTCTCGATGTAATATCCAACTTATAATGTGAAACAAATGTATGAGGATTTGACCAGGTCACTACAACACAAATATCAATTGAAACCCTGGACCAAAAGGCTTAAGAAGTCACCATAGACCTTGTAGAATGAGCTTTAATAGGACCTGGCAAGGGTATGTTTCTGGCCAAATAAACAAAGGAAATACAGTCTCTCAACTATCTAGACAGAGTAACCTTCATAATGGATTTTCCTTTCTTTCCCTTAGCGAAAGATACAAGCAACTACTCAGATTACCTGAAGGATGTTGTTCTGTCTGAGTAGAAATGCAATTGCCTATGTACGTCCAGCAAATGAAGGGTGTTTTCTCCTTTATTCTAATAATTAGGGAAAAAGACAGGAAGAGTGACAGGCTGATTAATGTCCCCCTCTTTGGCTACCTTAGACAAAAAGGATGGGTTCGTAAGTAAGGTTACCCTGTCTTTGTGAAAAATTAAGTACGAGAATTTAGAAGAATGAGCTTGAAGTTCAGACACTCTTTTTTTCAGAGGTGACAACCACTAGAAAAAGGGTCTTCCAAGACAGAAATTTTAAGTCAACTATAGCCACTGGCTCAAAGGAAGAATGAACCGATGCTTGCAAGACCATAGTCAGGTCCCATACAGGGTAGGATCTTTAATCGGTGGGCAAAGCAAAAAGGTGCCTCTAAGTAAGGCTTTTTACAAACTTTTGATGAAGCCGGGGGGGAATAATCTTGGCCTAAATGAAAATTGGAAATGGCTGCAAGCTGGACCTTAACTGTAGAGTAGCTAGCGCCATTGTTGAAGAGGGATGCCAAAAAGTCCAAAATGACCGCAGTAGGAGCCATAAAGGGGTCTACCTGTTTCTGCTGTGCCCAAATGGAAAACCTTTTCCACTTACTTTTATAAATCCTGCAAGTTGAAGACCTAAGGGAAGAGATCAAAATTCTTTGGATAGGGGCAGAAAGCCTGGTACAGCTTGCCATCATCAGAAATGGAGGAACCATGTGGTTAGTTTTGAACCTTGAAAGTCTGGGTGGGGATGCCCTGACTGGTGAGAGAGAAGGTCCGGAATCTGATTCAACCTCAATGGGAGACTTATCAGCTGAGACCAAAAAAAGGCAAACCAGGTTTGTCAGAGCCATAACAGGGTAATGAAGATTACCTTTCTCTTCAACCTGAGAGCCTTCTGTAAAAACTTGGGAATTAATGGCAGAGGGAGGAAGGCGTATAGAAGAATGGGAGGCCAAGCATTGACTAGAGCATCTCTGAGTGACTGTCCCTGAGGAGGGATCAAGGCAAAGTACCTGCTGCATTTGTTGCTGAGGGGGGACACATTTCACCAAGATTGACCCCTTTTTTTTCGAAAGGTCAAATTTGCTGTGGATTGAGTCAGACCACTCGTGAGGCATTAGTAACACTCTCCTGAGCCTGCCCACTAATGTGTTGGACTTTCCAGGAATGTGTGTTGCTATCAAAAAGCAGTTGGTAAGATCCCCCACTGCCACACCCTCATTGCTTCACGACATGGGGGTAGGACCTGATTCCCCTCTGTTTGTTGATGTACCAAACCACAGACATATTGTCTGTATCACAATAGTACCTGGAAGTAGAAAGCTGTGAAGATGTTGCAAAACTAGAAGAACCGCTCTTATGTCCAGTACAGTGATATGCAAGTTGGTCTCCTGGAGCCTCCACGTGCCTTGAACTATCTGACCCAGATAATGCCCCCTCCCCATCCTGGGAGGCATCGGAGGTAACTGTGGCATTTGGGGGAGGAAGGATAAATGGCCATCCATGAAAAACATCTATGGTGTGAAGCCACTAAAGCAGAGAATCCTTCCATACTCTGTATAGTTTGATGGGGAAACTCAAGGGATTCCTGTGAATAGACCATTGGACTGCTAATGCCCATTGCAAGATATGCATTTGTAAGCATGCAGTAGGTAGAAGAGTTATAGTGGCTGCCATGGAACCCAGCACTCTGAGAATCTCGCTGGCTGGAGGAGTTGGGATGGCCAGAATCTGCCTGACCTGAAGTCTTAAATTTGCAATCCTCTCCATAGTTAGAAAGGTCCAGATGCACTCTAGTCTATAACTTGGAACTGGTTGCAGCTGATATTTCTGAATACTGATTGTGATTCCCAGGCGAGGGGCCAGATGTAAAAGATAATCCTTGGTGTGGATCAGAACATATTTGGTTGAGGCAGTCAGAAGCCAGTCATCCTGATATGGAAAAATCTGAAAACCTTGCAGCCTGAGGTGCGCTGCCACCACTGCCAAACATTTGGTGAACACCCTGGGGGCTGTGGTGAGGCCAAACAAGAGTGATCTGAATTGGTAGTGATGGTCTCCTAGTCTGAAACGGTGCTACTGCTTGGAGTGTCTGTCCATTTTTATGTGGTAGTATGCATCCTTCAGGTCTACACAGCACATACAGTCATTCATCTTCAGAAGAGGTAAAAATGGAATTAATTGTGACCATCCTGCACTTTGAGTGCTTCATCGACTTGTTCAAGCTGGTCAAGTTCAGAATCAGCCATAATTCCCCTGTTTTTGGGTACTAAAAAGAGTCTAGAGTAAACACCCAATCTGACTTGATCTGGGGGTACCTTTTGGATGACTCTCTTAACTAGTAGATTTTCGATTTCTAAGACAACATCCTCCCTCTGACTGGGTGGAACATTGGGAAGGCAATTTTTTTTTTTGTTTTCTAAAAAGGGAATGTAGTATCCTCTGGATACGATTTGTAGCACCCAGCGATTGTTTGTGATGGCCTCCCAGACTGCTATGTGCAGGGAGAAGTGCCCACAACTGCCTGCAGAGAAAGGCAGCCGGGCAACCATTCAGAAGCACAGGAAGGGTCAGTCTCAAAGTGTCCTGTGACTCTTGATATTGTGGACCCCCTCGGCCATGTGGGTGGTGTCTTCCATTCTGTCCTCCCCTTCCCCTGGGGGGAGGGATCTCCCTGCGCATCATGAAAAAGAACCTGCAACTTACGAAACTAAATCATTTTACTCCCCTGCTGATTCCTGGAGAAAAACCTTTGTGGGCTAGAAAAATGGATCCTGATTGCAGATGGGGTCTTTCCTTCCTTTTTGCTGTGGGAGAGTATTTCACAAACTGTAGGCCCAAACAAGGTGGAGCCATCAAAATGTGCATTGATAAAGGACTGTTTGAAAGGCTCCACAAAGTCACACAGCTTCATCCAGGCATGACACCTTATGGCAATGCCAGAACCGGCCACCCTTGAGGTACCCTCTGCAGCATGGGATATCAGCCTCATGAATGCATTAGCCAGTGATTGAAGGGCGGCCAGCCTGGAGGAAAAGGTCTTCTCTTCCTCAGAAGACATGGACCCAGGGGACAAGCTAGAAAGTTCCTTCACCAGATCCCTTTGTAACCTCGTGAAATGTGATAAGTAGTTTAATGCCCTCAAGGTAAACATAGAAGAGGCATAAATCCTTTTCCCAAATCTGTCCAGTGCTCTTGATTCTCTGTTGGGAAGGTGGACAGAAGAGCTCTCTTGTGTGAGCTCCTTCATGGTGGCTGCCTGACAACTATTGCCAGGATTCCCTTGGTCCAAACGGTCTTGTCCAAAGGGGCACTCAGAATTTTGTCCACTCGCTTGAGGATCGGCTCTTCCATGCCCTAGTTGACACTAGCTCGATTAGTTGGGGTGGCAGGGTGGGGCACCTAGATAGTAGATGAGCCAGACCTGAAAGCCTTCCACAGAACTGATTCCTCCAGGGAAGGGTTTTGGGAAGACCAGCCAGGATTTCTAGAATGTCTTCAAAGGAGATATAGTTGGGTGGTGACGTGGGCGACCCTTCTTCCTTGAAATCTGTGTCAGTGGTGAGGGATTCTTCTGGGGAATCCATTTGCCTCCTCTTACATAACCTCTTCTGGGGAACCACCTTGGTGGAATGCTCCAGGGAGGTGTCAGAAGACTCTCTGGGATCCACAGAAGGGAGGTTGTGGAGATTTTCCAGGCTGGGCTCTCCATGTGGCAGACTTCAGGTCTCAGGCAGCAGACCAGAATGGAGATGGTGAAGTTTTCTAGGAGGAGCATGCTGAGGCTCTTCCAGAGTGGGAAATAACACTTTCCACCACCTTGAAAGCCGAAGGGGTCCAACCTCCAAAAGCAGTCCTCTCCGGGCCGAAGCCACTGAAGCAGGCACCTCCCGGGGGGCCCAAGCCTCCCACTCCAAAGAGGGAGTCAGAGCTGAGCTATCGAAGGCCGATGCCCCAAGGGGTGGAGAGAGCTCTGAAAACTTCAGAGTTGATGTCAACTCCCAAGGAGCTGACCTAGAAGCTGTGGCATTGAGATTCACTTGGAACTGACACTATCGGGCCTGAGCATGTGAAGGAAACAGTCAGAGGTGACAAAGGAATCTCGATTGGCTCTGACACCCCGGCACTGGAGATCAACAGAACCAAGGGCTCTGACACTGAAGGATGGGACAGAATGGGGAAACCTTCATGGATCCAGATGTGGACAGAGCAAGCACAAGCCCCATCTGGATCTGTGCCTCAAGGAACTGCCTCATCCATCTGCCCACATACTTGGAGGTAAGGCTTTGGGAAGACCTGGCGGAAGCAGAAGGGTGGGTCTCTGAGATCTGGGTGAACTGGAGGGAGACTTACTAGACAGTCCAGTTGGTGCTGAGCTGGGAGCTGAAATAGAAGCCGGGACTGTTACAGAAGTAGCACTCTGCCCCGAAGTCACTGAAGATGTTTGGGGCGGAGAGGAGCAGATAGCAGATGAGGATTCTGGATCAAAATGAGTTGGCTCTGAGACTCCTGGAACCTTCATGGATGGCTCTGAGAAGGCCCTCGTGGTTGAGCATTTCCTGCTCTCCTGGGCCTTTCTTGTGGGGGGGTGGGGGTGGGGGGGAGTTGAGCTCCCGAAGTGGAAGGAATGCCCGAAGAGGAGGAAGGAGAGAGTAAACCCTTAGGGATAAGTTTGCTCCTCCTATCTGCCAAAGCTCTAAGATCCATCCTTCTCCCACTACCTCTCTAAAAACCAAGATAAACTATCTGTTTTATTACTCTGCACTTTTGACTCAAATTTTACATAATACTCCTATCTGGAGACATTTATCCTAACCCTGGTCCTAACTCCCATCCCCTCAACATTAATGCAACCATTGATTCTACCACTACTCAACTCATCCTTCTTAAGAAATGCTTATCACTTTACTCTATTAATATCAGATGTTTACTTAATAAAGTTAGTGAATTCCATGCTTGGATGTCACGCCACTACTCAGATTTCATTACATTAACTGAAACTTGGCTGAAACCTCAGATCCCTGACGTACACTTTCTCCCTTTAAGCTACATCTTACGACTTGACTGTCCAAAGAAAAAAGGTGGAAGAGTTGCCATACTATACTCTAATCATCTCACTGTTACCCCTCAAACCATTCCTATCCCCTAATTTCTTGCCTGATGAACTTCTGATTGCCAACTGTAGAAATAATGACCACAACTCTAACTGGTGCTGCTATTTACATACCCCTTTGGTGATAACATCTCTCTACTTGAACGTATTCTGTCCTGGATTTCTAAACACCTACCTAATGAGATGAGACTGTTCTACTTTGGGATGTCAACATAAACTGGCTATCTCTCACCTCTGATAGACCTAGCCCATGTATTAATTTACATGGTTTCTCCCAGCTTATCTCTACTCATACTAATAAGCCATCTAACACCAGTTCTCTTATTGACTGGATATTAGTCTGTCCCACGTAAATGTCAGCACCCAGAAACCCCATCAGAATGTCTAAGTGACCACTCTCCAATCAAAGTACTAAGGTTCTCTACACCAGGCCACATAAGTATCTTGAATGCTGTAAACATCCTAACTTCCACCCTACTACTTTTAGCAACCTTCTCTAAGCAGTAAATTAGCCCTTCTTAACTCACTTACCACTAGATGAGTCTGTACTTAAATTTAACTCATTATTCCTTAGCATTCTGAACTCCTTTGCCCCTTTACCCTTTAGGGTTAAATTAAATATTTCCCCCTGGCTTACTCATACTACTCACTCCCTTATTCTAACTTAGAGATAAGACATGGAAAACCTGATCTAAAACCAAGGTCCCTACCCATTTACAAAACTACAGAGAGCTACGTAAACTTACTAAAAAAACATCCATCATCAATGATAAAAAGAATTTTTACAGTAACCCACCAACCTCACACAAATCCAACCCAAAGAAATTCTGGCACTCCATTAACCAAATACTTCATCCAGGAAACTGCTCATGTACTAACCCTTACCCCAATAATACAACTCAAGAAACTGCATCCATCTTTAACACCTATTTCATAGAATCCATTAGTAAAATGGTAAATGCCAACAACTCTGACTCCAAAGCTGTCGACCATTCAGACGACCCCCCCCCCAGAACCTCGAAATCCACTAATTATTTCTCTCATAAACCAGTTTCTATCGGCTAAATAAAATCCTTATTTTGCAAATTGAAACCATACCCCCCCCCTCAGTAGATAATCTACCTCCACACTTCCTTCAGATAGCAGCGTACTCTCTAGCCTATCCCATCTGTATCCTTATCAACTGTTCTATCACTAAATTCAAAGTCCCTTCAATCTGGAAAAAAATTCTTTATCTTGCTCATCCACAAAGGTGGCATTTCTATGGAACTTGCCAACTTCATGCCAATACCATTTATCAGCTCTCTCAAAAATGTTAGGGAAGTGTGTGCACAAGCAAATACTTATCTACCTACTACAAGAAAAGTTACTCACCCCCAGTCAGCATGGTTTCTGCCCAAAACACAGTGCATCTACTGTCCTTGTATCCTTTATGAACACCATCTCCCTGGCTAGGAAAATTAAACTAATGTCTTGTCTATTCCTTGATCTGTCTAAAGCATTTGACAGTCTCCCACCCTGTGTTGGTGGCCAAACTCTCTGACCTTTATTTTTCCTCTTCAACTGTTTCCTGGTTCTCAAGTTACCTCAATGATCATCAACAATCTGTAAAATGGCACTCTACTGTCTCTCCTGCACTTCTACTAAGATGGGATTTCCCCAAGGATCAATACTTAGCCCCTTACTCTTAGACATTTTTACTAATCTACTCTATCCTTCCTGTCCACAGTCTACACTTGTGCAGTATGCAGATGACTCTACAGTTATCACTATTGTTGATACCCTCTCTGAACTAAATTCTGTTACCCAAAGCTCTTTTAAATACATCCAAACCTAGCTCACAAATAATCACTTAATCCTTAATCCTAAAAAGACTAAACTCTTGCCATTTCTACCTAAAAGTCAAAATCATCTCAAATCTACTTTCTCTGTTTTATCTCTCAACAACACTCTGATCATAGTTGAATTTAACACTAACCTTGGGTTCATGATAGATAACCAACTTATATTTGACCTTCACTTATATAACTGCATCAAAAAAGCTCATAGAAGACTGGGTGGTCTTTATCGAAATAAAAAGTTCCTATCAGATGAAGCCAAAATCTCCCTTTCCCGTGCCTATCTTCTCCTTAGCCCATTTTACAGCTCACAAATCCTCACTAACCTTCAGAACTCCCTCTTAACAACATTACCTATGTTAAAGTTGCCAGATTTGCTGCTAATTATTCTTATAAATCTCATCACTGACTTTCTCGTAATCGCTTGAACTGGTTAGAATTTCCTCACCAACTACTACTTTCTCAGCTTCAAACCATTCATTCCATCCTGTATCTGTCCTCTTTTTGTCTTGATATCTCCTTTCTCGTTTCCCTCTACTCCTCTTCTAGGACTCTTCATAGCTCTGACCAAAATTTACTGCAAATTTAAATATCAAATAATAAAATTGGACAAAACCTCTATAGCTTCTCCCCTGCCCTTTCTTGGAATAAACTTCCCCTGAGTATTAAAAATATTAAGCAACTGAAACAATTCAAAACTGCAGCTAAACACTTTCTAAGAATCAGCTGGATTGGCCAGTGCGCGCAACCTTAACTTTCTACCTCTACCTCCTCGCCTGCATCTTTCCCTCCTCTCATCCTTATTCATCTGTAAATAGCTTAGAATACTTATTCTAACTTTCTACTCAAATATGTTTTTTTACACTTCTCGACTAAATTTCTAGAGGCAAATGCTTTTGGTTGTTTCCTTTTCCTTGTTGCTATGTTATTACATTTTGTTACTGTGTTTTTTGATAATGACCATATATCTTTATACATTACCCTGGTGCCTTGACTTTATAAATTAACTACAAACCAACGTTTGAAATATCTGTACTGTATTTTGTATATGTTATTAAATGTGGAGTCTTTCTCCCTGGGTCTCCACTGAAAAAGGGCGTCAGCTCGGTCGGACTAACCTGGTCAACAAACATCAAATAAATAAATGTGGCTGCTGGGCAGGGCTAGGATTAGATGTTGGAGAATCCTTGGTTAGAGGTGCCATACTATGTATAAAATAAGAGTTGAATTGTGTTGCAGTTTCTAGTGGTTAGTAATAATTGGGAGAGGCGTTAGGTTGAATTTACGGCAAGGATGCAAGATTTCTTTAATGGCTGGCTAGAAACTTTAGTGTTGTGTGTACTGTTTTGAAAGTTGTTATAAATAGTTTTTGGCCTTGGTTAATTTGCTTTTTAGTGCGATTGCGAATCATTCTGAAGTTTTCAAGATGTTGTGTTTCTATATCTTTACCATTCTTTTCATGCTTTTTCTCTGTCCTGCATTAGTAGTCTCCTCTTTTTGGATAGCCCGATTGCATTATTTGTTTGTAGTGTCTTCATTCTAGGTGGTGCAAGTCTATTTACAATATTCAGGAAAGTTTTATTGAATTCATTTACAGCATCATCTAAGAGGAGAATTTTTAGGAAGTTCCAGTTAATGCATGATAAGTTAGTAATGAAGATTCCTGGGTTAAACTGGGAAATGTTGTTTGCGGTTTTATAAATATGCTGTTTAATTGGATGTGTGAGTTGTCCGATTGTATAGATTGGGAGAGGATCACTATGTTAAACACAGTACCTGAGGTGGTGTTTTTGCTAGGGTCTGATACTAGAGTCCAGTCTGATGTATTGGGGAGTTTAATGCCTTGCTAAATGTGTGGAGCTTTTAATTAGTTGTGTGAAATCAAATAAGTTCACTCTAGATGTCGGGGAGTTAGAATTTATGTCCAGCCAATTGACATTCACATCACCTAATAGTATTATTTCTTGTGGAATTGTTATTGATCTCCAATGTAGAATATCTTCCAGTATAGCTGTATTGTCCCCAGGAGAGATATAATGAACAGTTTATTTGATTATAAGTAATTTCAGGAAAGTTATAAGAAGTTCTGCTGAACTGAATTTTGGTATTGATTTGTTGTAAGGGGAACTATGGTAGTTGAGAAATTTTAAAGCAATGCCACCACCTTTCTTCTTTATACAGTCATTGTAGATGGTACTATAGCTGGGAGGTGAAATTTCAGTCTCATTTATGTTGGGTTTAAGCCAAGTTACAATGAGAATATCAGGTATAATGTTGGGTAGCCCAGACATTTAGTCAAGTAATTTTTTCTTATGCTTCTAACATTTATGGCAGCAAAACTTAGATTAACTGGATTGGGGGTTGTCTAGTGTAGGGCTCGAGAAGTGTGTGGAAAAGAATTGTCTTGATGTTTGTTGTGATGGGTGAGGCCAGCATTAGGGTGAATGTCTCCTCTTAGAAGGATTTCAGTATATTGGGGAATTATTGATACTTTGTTTTTTGGAGATTACTTTTCTACCTAATTTTGTTTTGGTTTGAGTTGTAATGGAGTTAATCAGTCTGTATTTGGTGTAAGGGTGGGGGGGTGTCATCATATAGGTTTGGTGTGATGTGTGGAAAATGTAGAGAGGAAGTATGAATGTGTAAATAGGTGGTTGGGACAAAGTTGGAGTTCTGTTGAGAGCTATTATAGAGCCATGGTAGGAAGAAAGATGACCCACTAGCAGGAGAAGAATAGAGGATAAGCTGAGTAGTAGCATGCTTAAGTAACTGTATGTTATGGTTGGCAGGTAGTAAGGAGGCAGGGATCAAAAGGGAAAATAAGTTGCAGGGTAGAAGGATATTTAGTGGTGGTGGAGTCTGAAAGCTTGTTTGAGCGGAGGTAGCAAAGAATAATCTTCTATGAAGGAAGATAGGTTGTTATTGTATCTTCTCTGGAATGTAAGAAATAGGGGGATTTAAAAGACTAGAGTTTGAGAATGTTGGTAAAACAGGAAGATGTGAAGGTTTATTTGGGAAAGTAGAAGATGTAATGTAGGATAGATGGATGCTGTTAGAGAGGAGTGTGACTATGCGTATAGAGCAAAGCAGTATGAGAGAGAGAAAGGTAATAAGGAATAGTGCTAAAGATTACATGGAAGTTAGGAATTAGGTAAGGAGAAACAGGAGTGTTTGTATGATGATAGTAAGGTTGTTTGGGTGGGTTGTGCAGTAGGACTCACAAGTGTAATGTACATATAGGAGGTATAATAGTAGATTAAGAGGGATTGGGTTGGAATTCAGGATTGGGTAGTAGTTTAAATATGAGCATAGTGAGCTTCCACCCTTAGGTCCAATTATAGTAGAGTGTAATCAGTTTATACCCAGTGCAAAGAAGTTAGCAGAGAGGTACTGCACAGAACAGGTTTTCTTTAATTTCTTAAAAGCAGAAACCTGCTAGCCAGTAAGACTAAGTAACTGGCATCTACAGTGTAATCTACTGGTCAAGAGAAAGGGCAGTGATCAACTTAGTAAGTGGTCCATAGTGTGCAAGGGCAACTGTGTCTGAGGGTGTCTATTTCCAACACAGGCAGGCATGTATTTTACTAGATGAAGGTAATATGTGGTTAGGATTCTTCAAGATAAATTTGCTTACATTGTGCAAAATCAAAATTCTCAGTGGTAATGTTTAGGAGTTGGCCATTGTGGCGGAGCTTCTGCACTGTATAGGTCGAATGTAGTGACCTCAGGTTCTGAAAGGAAAAAAAAAAAAAAGAAAGAAAAACTTTACTAAACGTTCATAATATATTGATGCAAAAAATTGAATACTTATTATAAATAGAGATGGAGGAAGGATGACAGTGAATCAGAACAAGAGAATACGGGGAAAAGTATAAGAATAGAGAGATGGTAAAAATTAAATGTAACCTGAACATTGGTGTAGCCAGGCAATACTGTTTGTACTCTACTGAGTGTGTTTTTTTTTCTGAGCATCATATCGGCCTGGCTATTTTCAGGTCATATATCTGCAACCGTCTAAATGAATACGTTTAACAACAGGTGCAACATTGCTAATCTAAAAACAGTATTTCTAATAGTTTTAAGAACAGCTGAAAATGTTACCTACATTTATTAAGTGCTTGGTGGCAACATTTTGAAAGATGTGCCCATTTTTAAGTGATGGGTGTTCAAGGGGGGATGGCACTAAGAACGTGTGAGTGCAAAATAGAATTTGCTTTCTACACCCCTGAAGCTGAAAGTAGGTTAACAAGAGATGCGCTGTTTGTTTATTTATTGACATTTGTTGACCGGGAAAGTCTGACTGGGTCAGAAACCCATTTTCAGCAGAGGCCCGGGGAGAAAAGCTCTATAGTACAAAGTTTGAACAGTAGGTGTTGAACAATATTAACATCAATACTTGGCATGCATTTTTTTAAACAGAGAATAAGGTACAAAATTGACAGAGAAATCTACAATCAGAACATATGTACCATCAGGAAAAGATTATCCTTTAACATTTTTAAGGCAGTAGATATGGTATTTGTTGACAAAACAGTTTAGAGAGAGTTTAGTTATTGAGCTGTCGAATACGTTTGGGAAAAATAAAGTTTTGAGTTTTAAGTAATGGGGGTTAAGGAGTGGTATGAGAAAAGTCATTATTAATAAGTAGTAACACTCCTTACCTGCACTCTTCTTGCACACCTACATCCTACCAGAACTCCATAATAGACGAACCCCACCACTATCACTGCACCCTTACTCTCACTTCTATCCATCACCCACCTACTAATTACAATTGTCATACCATCACAATCTTTATCCCAGTACACCCACCATACTACCAGTCACCTTTTACATTCAAACAAAAAATATCCCTAAAATATGACAGGTTAATTACCAGATTTATAAAACTTATGTTTACTGCCCTATCTAAAGTAGCCCGCAGTGGTGATATCCACCTTAACCGTGGTTCTACCATTACCAACTCCTCACTTAAAAATCTGCCTAATAACTGCTCCTTCTTACATCTAACATCCAACAGAAAGCCATCTGACCTCCTGTTCATGTGTCTAAATATCAGAAGTATAACTAATAAATCCCATGACTTAAACGCCAACATAGCCTTATACTCTCCTGATATTCTCATCCTGACTGAAACCTGGCTCAGATCTCAAATCAAAAGTGAGGAAATGCTCCCAACAGGTTATAACAGTCTTCGAGTACATAGACTATCTAAGAAAGGGGAAGTGTGGCTCTAATATTTAAACACCACCTCAACATCCAGATCCTAAACATATCTGCCTCCCACATTGGAAATGAAGAAGTCCTATATGCCAACCTCAAACTAAACCCAAATAAAACAGTCAGCATCATGGGATGCTACTTCCCACCTGGCCAAAACATCCCACCCATGGAAAACCTCCAGAACTGGGCTAACCATTCCCTACCCCAGGAAACCATAATCCAAGGTGGTTTTAATATCATCTTGGCTATGTTGTCGTAACAGCCATCCAGCCCAGCACCCAAGTCTTCATGGTTTCTCCCAACTAATTCATTCACCTACCCGGATAAACAAAAACTCTAGCAAACATACTACTCTCGACTGGATATTAGTAAATAAAGACTTTCACTCATACTTAGCTGGCTGTATACCAGGCAGCCTCAGTGACCACACTCCAACATTCCTTCTGGGACACCACTTAAATTGTGCTAAACCCGTTATCTATAGGCAAATCATAAATAGGGTAAACTTTAACCCTCTCTCCTTTATCTCTTCCCTTCAAAAATGTGATTGGACACCACTAAAGTACCTAAATCTGGATGAAGCCGTCCACTTCTTCAATAGTACCTTCCTAAATATCCTAAACACACATGCCCCCATAAGAAATGCCAGAATCAAAACACAGTACTCCACTGGCTACAAAAAAGCACCAGGGCACGAATGAAAATCAGAGATAAGACCTGGGAACACTGGTGCTTAACAAAGCTCCCCTCCTCTAGACAGTCATTCCTAGAGTTGTGCAACAAGGTCAAAAAGCAAATAAAAGAAGATAAAACCCAATATTATTAGTCTGCCCTAAACTCCCCCCATCACAATAAACTTCATTCTCCACCCAGGTAAAGTAGGCACCCCCTCACCTACCACTCCCCTTTCCTCCAGCAGTATTGCTGACTCATTCAATAAACACTTTACTGAAACCAGTCTGTCTTTGACTAAACAACACAACCCTCTACCCATCCTCCCTACATCAAAACCAAATACTCTGCCCACAGTCTTTTCTTTTTCATCAGTGCCTACCTCTTATATAAAAAAAAAAAAACTTCTGTTGAAACTTAAACCTACAGCTGAGAATCTCCCCTCTGAATACCTAAAAAGTAGCAGCAGAAGCCCTAGCTTATCCAATCTCCATCTTAATCAGTCCTTATCAAAAAGCTGTGTTCTCCCACTGTGAAAAATATCCCACATCATTCCCCTCCATAAAGGTGGCTCCTCCACTGGAATTTCCAATTACCGCCCCATAGCCATCCTTTCTCCACTTTCCAAGATACTTGAGAAATGCATCCATTCTCAAGTCTTAGACTACCTCTTAGCTAATAACCTCCTCTCCAGGACACAGCATGGCTTCAGGCCATACCACAGCACTACTGCCGCCTTGCTCTCTTTCACTAATGCTATTCTTCATCATAAAAATAATGGCCCGTTCTCCTCTGCTATATTTCTGGATCTATCCAAGGCTTTTGACATGGTCTGATGAAGGCTTGATAAACTTATAGCCGAAACCAGTCTGTTTTGTTCTCCTATTCATTTTTAAATAAACCTTACTGTCACAGTTTGCTAGCTCTGCAATTGTTTTTCTGTTTCAAGGATGTTTTTGGAGCCGTGCAGTTACCATACTTGCAGGGGCTTATCTTTTTTTTGACATGGTCTCACACAAACTACTTATCTCTGTTCTCACTAACCTATCTTTTTCCCAATCAGCTACTGATTGGTTTCACAGCTATCTAACTGACCGCCAGTAATCAGTTGTCTGTTATAATGATCTGTCTCCTCGACTTCCTGTAACACTCGGTGTTCCCCAAGGCTCCATCCTTGGTCCCCTACTATTCTCACTCTTCACCAATGATCTATTCACAGCCATCAAGCATGCATCTCTTATACAGTATGCAGATGACTCCACCCTCATCTGCTCAGCCCCAACTATACCTGAACTTCACAAGATCACACAGGAAGCCTTTTCATCTGTAGAAAGTTGGCTATCTAATGCCCAGTTATTACTCAACCCAAGCAAGACTTTCCTTATCTTCCAACCCACTAAATCTAAACCCAATTATCCCCCACTTTAATATTCTAGCCAAAGGCAATACCATCATCTCCTCAACAGAACACACCAAATTACTTGGTGTTAAGATTGATAACAATCTCAGATTTGACACTCACATTTCTATTACCATAAAAAGGTTCACAAAAAACTAGGCACCTTGTACAGAAACAAACAATTCCTCACCAAGGCAGCCAGAATTTCTGCTGCCAATTCCCACGTAATCTCCTCTTTACTCTACGCCTCTCCTATACTTGCCTACCGTAGACAAACAGACCTAAACAAGCTCAAGGCTTGCTACAATAAAATTGCTAAGTTTGCCACTGGTGCATCTTATCGCAGCCACCACTATATCTCGCTTAGAGAACTTGACTGGCTTGAACTCCCTCAACTTCTTCACCTGAATCAACTCTCCGTTGCCCACAAGTTAGTAAACCATCCTCTTAAAGTCCCATCCTTTCAAAACCTTCTCCAGCCCTACTGCTCCACTAGACCTCTACACTCCAGCAGCAAAAATGTACTTCTAATGACCAAACCCAAGAACTCTACGGGAGAACCACTATACTCCTGCATCATATCCAAATTATGGAACGATCTCCCCCCTCTATAACCACACTACTTTCTTGCAATCACTTCAAGACTGCACTAAAAATTCACTTAAGTCTCTGGTTATGCCCATGCACCAATCTTGATTAGTAACCCTCTTTTTACCTCCCCTTCCCTAGCCCCACCCTACCTCACACCATCTGATCATTGCATTCCTTTCTCTACAGGTTCTGGCTCACCCTTTACCCTCCCCTTCCCTCCTCACTCAATCTCTCAGACCTGTTATGCTTAACTATCTCACTTCATCTCAACTCCAAATACATATCCAACTGACTTACACCTAGCTTCCCCTCACTACCATGTGTACTACTCACTCAGTCTCCTCTCTTACTCCTCTATCTTCTCCTTCTACCCCATTAACCCTTCTAGCTTGTTCCACCTTCGTGTGGAGCTTCTGCTTTATATCTGCTTGAGTTTAGTGCAATATTTGTATATACAATTTACGTATATGAGTTTAGAGCAGTATCTGTTTGAGCTTAGTACTATCTGTATATACATCCTACCTTTATTCCTAGCCTCTAGCTAGATATTGGTATATCTGTTCATTACTATGTTTCATATTGTATGTATAGCTAATGTTTGCTGCAGTTTGTATCATTTGCTATTGTATGTATATTCAGTTGTTCTTCATGTACTCTGCTGCTCATTTATTGTTCTGTGCAGCTTTTCTCCCTGGGCCTCCGCTGAAAAAGGACCTGTGTCCAGTTGGAATTTCCCGGTAAACAAATGTAAGTAAATAGTAATAAATAAGTAGTTTAGGGATAGGAGATGGGTGTAGAGTAAAAGGGGAAATAGTGTAAAAAGTTGATTTAGACCATGTTGAGAGGAGTTGATAGTATATGGGTATGGTTAGCAATAGATAAGTTTGTGACTAGGTAGTGTGTGTGTGAATTATAGGTCAGGAAGAAGTGAAAAGAAAGTTAGTGTAGTGTGTGCTCAAGGTTTAATGGAGGATAGAAGTGCAAATGGTAAGCTTAAAAAATAAAAGTTTGATATAGGACTTAACAGTCGATTTTATTAAAACTATGATAAAAGATTGATATAAGAAGGCATAGGGCTAAAAGGAAAGAGGGTGTGGATATTTAGTGAAATTGATATGCATATACTTAGGAGTAAGGACAGACATGGAAACTTAGTGATTTTTCAATGTTAGTTTGAAAGTCTTAGGGGGATTGGATGCCACAAATATCTGGTGGAAGGGCATTCCAAACTTTAGCAATAGTGTGGGAGTAGATACTTTCCCAGCTCTTTTTTTTTGTAGGTTTGTGTACTTGTAAGAGCATTTTGTAAGTGGAGCAAGGGGTTCTGGATGGGATGTAAGCAACAAGTTAGATTTCAGAGATGGACATTTATCTGATTTGCAGATTATTTTATGAGCCTGAGAGAGTTGCACTAGATTTAGGTAGTGAGGGAATTCTAGCCAGTTTAGTTTTTTTAGGTCCTCACAATGGTGGGTACAGTAAGGTACCCCAGTTGTGAATTTGGCAGTTCTGTAATAACATGATTGTAGTTTATTCTTCAGTGTTGTATGAAGATTAGTAAGAACTGGGGCTGCACATAAGAAGGTAGGAAGTAGAAGGGTGTTGGCAACGGTTACTTTGGTGAAAGCATCCATGTACTGATTGTCTGTAAAGTTTACCTAGTTTCATTTGCATTTTTTTGATTAGGTCAGATGTATGTTGTTCAGAGGTCAGCTTATTATCTATAGTGATACCTAGAAGTTTTGTCTGGATTACTGTTTCAATTTGAGTTGTGTTTTGTGAATATAGTTTGAAATCATATGTGAAAGGCTTTGGAGAGAACATTAAAAGCTTAGTTTTGTTTGGATTAAGTAGTAGTTGCGCATCATGTAACTAGGTTTCAATAGACGTGAAGGCAGTTTGAGTAATAGCTAGGAGGTGAATGGGGTTGGTGGAAGTGGAGAGAGTGGCATCATCAGTATACTGGGTGATTGAACTTTGGGGGGAGGCAGTATACATTTTGTTAATGAATATATTAAAAAGCAGTGTTCCTAGAATGGTTCCTTCTGGGACTACTGAACTATTTACTTGGTATTTGAATATGCTAGTATGTCATTTAGCACATTTTTGCCTCACTGCTAGGTAGTTGGAAAACCATTTAGAGTTTTGTGGGAACAGCCAAAAATGCAAAGTTTTAATAATAGTTTAGAGTGAGACACTGTGTCAAAGGCTTTCGATAGGTCTAATAAAATTACCGATGTGAATTGGCCTTGGTCAATGGCTTTATAAACAGTATTTGTGAAGGATAGTAGTGCTGTAGTGGTACTATGTGCAGGTTGCAAACTGTGTTGAGTAGATGTGAGGAGGTTGTTGTCTAAGAGAAATTTTATTAGTTCGTGTGTACATTTTTCTAATAGATTAGAAAGGGATGAGAGGATAGAGATAGGGCAATAGTTTGATGATTCCTGTTTTGTTCCTCCCTTATGTAAGGAAAAGATAATTGATTTTTTCCAGAGTTCGAGGACATAGGATTCAGAGAGAGACCTATTTATCAGAATACTAACAGGACATCAGCAGCAAGGTTTAGATATTCTGATGGGAGATTGTATGCAGACAAGGAATGTGGCTTTAGTTTAGAAAGTAGTTTATGTACTAGAGAAGAAGATACAGTTTGTAGGGAGAAGGTGTTTTTTGTGGGGGAGGGGTTTGAGCTGGGGTGGCTGTCTATGGAATCTGTGCAAGGTGATTTCTATTATTAGAATTGTCATTGGGTGAGGAGAAGTTTGTAAGTTTTAGAATGTTATCTATGAATGCTATCTATTCAGTAAAACAGTTCACTGTACCTATCCAGCATGTCCAAAGGGCAGTTTCAGGTGTACTCTCCAGTCCAACTGGTGAATCTGGGCATTTTGAGGCAATGTTACAACTGCCTCATGTACACAGACAACCCTCTCCTCCTACCACCAAACACTAATACATGCGAGAGATGCAGTTATACAGCCAAACTGGAGGCTAAGCTGTCTCAACCGAAGACTGGATCAGAGCATCAAGAGGAGAAGGAAAATACTGGTATCACACCACCAGTCTTGCATAGACCCATTAAACAAGCACTGGCAAAAAACACACGTAAATACACAAAAACATACTCAGAGGCTCTAAATAAAAATCTGCAAAAGCAACAGAGCCCTCCAAAGCAGACATCAAAGCAACTTCCACCCCCCAACACAAACCATGAACCCCATACTTCACAAAACCAGTGTGCCACGTAATCACAGCCCTCAAGGCAAAATAGCATACCCAACATACTAGTAATAGGTGACTCTATAGTCAGGCACACTGACATCCCACTCACTAGGCTGAATAAGGAGAAGGTTACTGTTAGCTGCCTGTCGGGTGCCAGGATCCGCCACATAACACAAGCACTCGGGTCACTCCAGAACAAGTACAAATACGACTCTTGTCATTGTCCATGTTGGTGTGAATGACCTGAGCCGTACCTCCCTGGACTACATGAAAAGAGACATGGAAGAGCTCTCTGATCACGTAGCCCAGGCTGGTATGACCCTGACCATGAGTAGCATCCTGTCCTCACCAAGAATGATACCACAGTATAAAGAAAAAATTATCAATTTCAACAATTGGCTAAGTTTCTGGTGTCATTCAAAGGGGATCCAGTGTCTCTCTGCTTCGGACGACATGCTCGACAAGCCACGCTGCTTTGCTAGAGATGGCTTAAACCTGTCACCCTTAGGCTTTCGAATACTGGCCAAGGCTCTTGCCACACCCATAGTGCCTTTTTTAGGCAAGGCTCAAAAGACAAACCCATCGCCGGAAATAGCAAAAGTAAGAAAAATCTGTGGGTAATACTACTCAATGCCAGAAGTCTAAACCTCAAAATGCACGCACTCGAGGCACTCCTCGGTATGGAGAAAATTGATGTATGTGCAGTAACAGAAACATAGTTTAAGGCTCCAGAGAGCACCACAGCACTACCAGGCTACACCTCATACCATACATTTCGGCCACAGAACCCGGACCAAAATACAAAAGCCGGGGGGAGTATCCATATTCATCAAGGATACCCACACCTCCAGGTTAGTGGTACAGCACGATGCTTCAGAGATTATCCACGTGCAAGTAACAATGGGCAAAACTGCAATTCAAATTGTAGCTTGCTACAGATCACCCATCATGTCCCAGTACCCCCATTCCCCATTTCTGGAAACACTGGGCAACATAAAAGTCCTACCAAACACCCTAATATTGGGTGATTTTAACTACCCAAACATTAACTGGAAGAACTACTCAAGTACTAACTCCCTTGCCCAGCATTTCCTAGAATTTATAAACTCAAATACCTTGGAACAACTGGTCAACACTCCCACCAGAGGTAACAACATATTGGACCTGGTCATCACCAACATGGGCGAACGGTGTTCCACACCGGAGGTCAACCCCTCGCTGGTTAGATCTGACCATAAACAAATCACTTTGGATATCAACATTCTGCCCCCACCCCCGGACAAGGAAACCACCGTGAAAAACTTTTCAAAAGCAAACTTCACATTACTTAAGATGGAGGTGGAAAGTTTCAAAGCCCCCATGCTAAAGGATAACGCTGTCCAAGCTACAAAATCCTTTACTAATGCATTCTACGGGCACCTACAAGAATACATGGATCATGCTATCCCAAGCAAAACCAAGACTCACTCCTCTAAGAAAAGGAAACCAGTCTGGTGGACCCCTGCCATAAGCAAGCTATACTATAGAAGGAGGAAACTAGTACAGAAAAGAGTAAAATCCCAAGAAGGGAAAGACATCCCTGATCAGTATCAGCAAGAAACTATGATCCCTCATAAAACCGTCCAAGGCGAGCTTTGAAAGAAAACTTGCCAAGGACTCCAAAGATAACCACAAGGCATTCTTTAGCTATGTCAAGAATCTAAGTGGCAATGCTCAGATCTGCTCGGAGTTGGTGCAAAATGGCACAAAATACACTGAACCAACCGATATTGCCAATATCCTGGCAGACAGGTTCAGTGCAAACTTCACCCCCCTCTCACCCCCAAAAGGGCCCATAACCATACCAGAAGAATGTAGAGCCCTTGAAATCACAAAAACTCAGGTTAAAATAGCCCCCTCCAAAGTCAGAAACACAGCATCAATGGTACCGGACGGTGTCCCAGGCTGCGTCCTACACGAGCTCAAAGACGAACTAACCCCTCACCTAAACACACTGTTCAAACTTAGCCTCTCCACAAGCTATGTACCCATAGAGTGGTGCACAGCAACGGTTATTCCGCTCCACAAAGGTGGAGACACAACAGACCCCGGGAACTATCGCCTTATAAGCTTGACTAGCTTGGTCTGCAATTCTATGGAGCGCATCATCATGGAACTCATTAACAGAGACATTGGGAACCTCCAAACACTGCACCCTACCCAGTTCTGCTTTAAGGGCAGAGCATGCCTCCTAAACCTGGTGGACTTCTTTGAGACAGTTACCAAGGCTATAGGCGAGGGAAAGGTGGTACACACAGCCTACCTAGACCTCGCAAAGGCCTTCTACACCATTCCCCATTCTGGTATTATAGAGAAGCTCACCAGCCTGAACATAAACCCCTATGTCACAAGATGGGTTGCCAATTGGCTCAAGGACAGAACCCACATGGTGAGAGTTGTGGAAGCTAGGTCTGACTCTAAACTGGTTACATGTGGCATTCCCCAGGGCTCAGTCATAGGACCCCTCCTGTTCAGCGTATACTTCTCAGAGGTACAGACAAGCACAGGAGGACTATGGCTGACCAAGTTCGCAGACTAGGGGCTATAATTGACTCACAGACATCCTCCAAAAGGGTCTCACTGAGACGGATACCTGGTGTCAAATTCATGGCCTCAAGCTAAATGCCAAAAAGTGCATAGTTATTCCCTTTGGAAATAACAAAGTACCTACAAACTACCACATAGGTGGTAGTCCCCTAAATACGGAAAACATAATAAGGTATCTGGGGACCCAAGTAGATAGTAATCTCTCCTTTGATAATCACATTGCCAGAGTGGTTAGAAAATCCTTCTATGTGGGCCACCCAATCACAAAAGGGTTTGCATCCAGATCAAAAGACATTATTGTGCCCCTCTACTCATCACTTATCAGACCCATCATATAGAGTACAATGCCCCATTTGGGATGTACCTTACAAGACACCTGCAACAGCTGGAAAGACCACAGAAGTACCTCACCAAGAGGATCACTGGCCTCAAACAAATGCCCTATGCAGCTTGACTGAAGAAACACCAGCTGTACTCTGTTGCATACCGCCTGCTCAGAGGTGATCTCTGCCTGACATACAAGGCCATGTCCAACCCAGAATTAATGGACATGCTCCACCTAAAGAAAACCTTATCCCCTCGAGCCACACACTCTAGGGATCTAAACTTCACCACAACAATAAATAGGACGTGCTGGAGGGATAGATTCCTGTCCCAGAGACTTCCCATGCTTTGGAACAAGATTCCAATCTACATTAGGCAGAGCTCCTCGCTAGCACCCTTCAAGAGAAACCTTGACGAGTGGATGGGAAACAGAAAATTTACCCTGGGGATCAGTTCAGTGGCTCTGCTGGACAGAGGCACAGGGAACTAATCTAAGGGGGCGGCGAAAGCCAACACATTCTGGGTAGGCTTATAAATGCCTTCGGGCATATAGCCTAGTACCTACCTATGAAGTGGGAGTTAAACATATTAGCTATTTCAGATGCTTCTTTATCTCGGGCTGGTGAAGGGTTTTGAGATGTCCACTGAGATAGAAGTTTTGATATAGATTTCCAGAATTTTCTAGGGTTGGTTTTTTGGCAATTTAACTGTTGTGAAAAATAGTTTGTCAGCGATTACTAGTTTTTTTGCTTGGTTTTGGAGTTACTTAAATTTTAAATGATTGCTTTCATTTTTGGCTCTTTGCCATTCTTTCCAGGCTTGGTCTCTTAGCTAGTAATATTTGTTTAGTGGATTTTGTAAGTGTCTGTGGGGGGGGTGTGATTTGTTTTAGTCCTTTTAGTTCATAATGGAGCTAAGCTATTGAGAGTATCTGGGGAAAGTTTTGTTGAAATGGCTTATGGCATCATCTAGGGGGAGTATTTTTAGTGGGGACCAGTTTATAGTTTTTAAACATTGTTGCAGAATTGTTGGTTGAACTTGGTTAAGTTTCTACAGGCTTTGTAGGTATAAGCTGGTGAGTGCTGACTTAGGGTGTTTGGCAGTATATCCAAGTTGGAATATTTTAGAGGGTCATTAACTAGTATCTAGTCAAGAGTTGCACCTAGCTGAGGTTTGCTGTTTACTCTGGTAGGACAGGTTGTAAGCTGTGTGAAGCTATGGAGGTAAATATGTTTTGTTGGAGGAATAACGGTCATGTTTTGCTAGTTAATGTTTGTTTCGCCCATTATAGTAGTTTCTTTAGAGATTTTATTGGAAGCCCAGGAAAGAAAACCTTCAAGAGCTGGGATATTTTGGCCAAGAGGTAAATAGACTACACCAATACAAATTTGTTTAGTGTTATTTATGTGTGAGGAAGGTAGTAGTATTTCTGCTTTACCAAAAGTAGGGACAGGTTTGGACAGGGGTGTAATTGATATGCTGGAGCAATAAATTAGTGCTACCCCTCCACCTTTTATACTGGTCCTATCTTTTCTCAGGATGTTATATCCTGGCGGGACAATTTCAGAGTTATGTATATGTGGTTTGTGCCAAGTCTCAATAACTGCTACTATATCTGGAGTGTGAAGTGTTAGCCATGCATGGAGTTCAGAAATGTTGTTACTTATACTACATATGTTGTGTTATTAGAAATAGTTTTTGGTGGAGGATGGTTGTGTAGGTCCAGGGTTGGGGTTAATATCACCACACTGTAAGAGTTTAAGGAATTGGGCTGTGACTTGGAGAAGAAGTATGTCTTTATTGGTGTACCTGGTGTATTTGTATGGTGTAAACTTTATATTATTGGGTATTGACAGATGATAGAGTTTAGTAAGTTGAGTTGTGTTGAATTTGATTAAGTAGGAAGATATGTTAGAATAGCTATCTAAATGGGTGTCAACAGGTAGGGACTGGGTAGATGTTCTTATAGGAGCTGACTGTAGAATATAGTTGATAGTGGTGGCTTGTAGGAGAGAACCAAGTAACAAGTAGTGTTGTAGAGAAGATGAGGTAATGTGTAGAGGGAAACATGTTTTTGATGTATAAAGGTCAGAGAAAAGTAGGCTACATGTGTAAGTATGGATTATATTGTAACTGCTTAGTAATATGGAGATTAGAGAAGAAATAAAATGTTTATACGTATTAATTGTAGAAAACAAGAAAAGCATGGGAGTAAAAATGAGATGAAGTTTGTATTACTGGAGGTGAGGGAAAAAGAATAATTGGTTACAGTCTGTCAGTAAAATTTGTTTAGACTTGTATGGGAGTTATATTGTAGGTATAGGAGGGTTTCTGCTGTGTTAGTATGAGGTAATTGAATGTTGCTTTCATCTAATTTGTAAGTTGGTGTTAACTAATTGGATGATGGAGATGAGAGGTAGGGGTTATGGTTATGGTGGGTATTGGGGTAGGGTAGGAGAGTGGAGAGAGCCCAAGTAGAGTGAGAGCGAACACGGTGGGCAGACGTAGTTCAAACTTGGTTAAGGGTGCTGGAATAGAGTTTTGAGGTTTGGAGGTATGATTCTCAGAAATTAGTATTATGGTGGGCAGTAATAAAATGAAATCGGAAATAAATGTGGACCAGAATAAGGGTAAAAATTAAAGCTAGTGGGGAACTGGTTCATAGTATGGCTGTGGCTACTGCTAAATGAGGATCGGGTAAGGGAAGTCAAACTGAGATAGAAAGAGACGTAGACTGGACTTTCTGCAGGGCACAGGATGACTAGAGCTTACTAGGGTTGTAGATAGGAGTGGGGAAGCGTTGCACAGTGATGCACTATTGCTGCTGCTGGGTAGTCACTATAGGAGAAAAACAATGTGAATTACACATACATCAGTTAACTGTTTTTTTTTTGTTCTTCTTTTAGCTGTTGAAGGAATCGCTTGGGTGCTGCTTGTTCGGAGAGCCTTGTACAGTCAGGTGAATATCATGTAGAGAGAAGGCTGTGAGTGAGCTTAGGACCTGGGGAGAGATAAATTTAATCTTGCTTTTTCAGGAATTTAAGCTTGGTTATTCAGGAAGGGAAAGGAAATATTTTTGTCAGTTAAGAAAAATATTTGTGTAAGGCAGGTTTTATGTTAGTGAAAGGAGAATAAATAAATAATCACGGTAATATAGTGTGTGTGTAGAGCTGTATAGAACAAGTTATAATATAGCACTAAACTGATAAGCACAATGTAAAACTGTCATTTTCTATCATTGTATCAAAAGAACATTACATATGTGTCTGTATACACACGCACATGCACACCCATATATATATATATATATATATATGTGTGTGTGTGTGTGTGTATATATATATATATATATATATATATATATATATATATATATATATAGGTTCATACTAGGCTATCTGCCCTAGGGCATTTATAAGCCTAGCCAAAGTGTGTTTGGCTTTCGCCACCTATTTTTAATTCATTTTGCTATGCCCTTTTTCGAGGTTAGTATACTGTGCCTCTGTCTAACAGTGACACAGAAGTGATACCCGGGGTAAACCTACGATCTCCCATCCACTCATCAGGATTCCTCTTGAAGAGAGTCAATGAGGGACTCTGCCTAACCTGGACTGGGATTTTATTCCAGAGTGAAGGGAGCCTCTGGGTTATGAATCTGTCCCTCCAGCATGTCCTATTTATTTCAGTGCTGAGGTTCAAGTCTCTCGAGCGCATAGCTCGATGGGATTTGGATTTTCTGAGGTGCAGCATGTCCATTAATTCCGGGTTGGTCATGGCTTTATACGTCAGGCACAGATCGCCTCTGAGCAGGCGGTATGCCACTGAGTAGAGCTGGAGTTTCTTTAACCGGGCAGCATATGGCATCTGTTTGAGCCCTTTGATCCTCTTGGTGAGGTACTTTTGGGGTCTTTCCAGTTGCTGCAGGTGTCTGGTAAGGTACATCCCAAAAGGGGCATTGTACTCAATTATGGGCCTGATGAGTAAAGAGGCACGATGACCTCCCCTGATCTAGATGTGAATCCCTTCATGATTAGGTGGGCTATATAAAATGTTTTTCTAACCACTTTGGCCACGTGGTTGCCAAATGAGAGATTGTTATCAACTTGGGTCCCCAGGTCCCTAATTACTTCTTTTGTACTTAATGGATTACCACCTATGTGGTAATTTGTGGGCACTTTGTTTTTGCCAAAGGGGATGACTATACACTTTTTGGTGTTTAGCTTGAGGCCATGGCTCTGGCACCAGTTGTCTGTTTCTATGAGGCCCTTTTGGAGGATGCTTGTGTCGGCTGAGAGTTGATTATGGCGCCCAGTTTACAGTCATCTGCGAACTTGGTCAGCCACAGTCCTTCCGTGTTGGCCTGTACCTCCGAGAAATATATACCGAACAAGAGAGGTCCCAGGACTGAGCCTTGTGGGACACCACTTGTAACTGGTTTGGAGTGTGACATGGCTCCAGCAATTCTAACCATGTGGGTTCTATCCTTGAGCCAGTTTGCAACCCATCTAGTGACATAGGGGTTTATATTTAAGCTGGTGAGCTTATCTATAATGCCCGAGTTGGGTATTGTATCGAAGGCTTTTACGAGGTCCAGGTAGGCTGTGTGGACCACCTTCCCCCTCGTCAATGGCCTTGGTGACTGTTTCAAAGAAATTGACCAGGTTTAAGAGGCAGGATCTGCCCTTAACAAAGCCAGACTGGGTAGGATCCGGTGTCTGTAGGTCCCCAATATCTTTATTTATGAGGTCCATGATGATCCTTTCCATAGCTTTGCAGACCAAGGTAGTCAGGCTTATGGGGCGATAGTTTCCAGGATCTGTTGAGGCACCACCTTTGTGGAGAGGGACCACTGTTGCTGTACGCCACTCTTTAGGTACATATCCTGTAGTAAGGCTGAGATTGAACAGTAGTTTTATGTTTGGGTTTAGCTCTTCTTGAGAGTTCATGTAGGATGCAGCCCGGGACACCGTCTGGTCCCATTGATGCTGTGTTTTTTGCTTTGGAGAGGGCGGCTCTTACCTGAGCATCTGAGATGTCAGGGGGGCAGCACTCTGCTGGGATAGATATTTGCCCTTTTGGTGGGGGGGGGGGAGTTTGCGCTGAACCTGTCAGCTAGGATGTTGGCAATGTCTGTGGGTTCGGTGTATTTTTTGTCATTTTGGACTAATTCTGAGCATATCTGGGAATTCCCACCCAGGTTCCTAACATAACTAAAGAAAGCCTTGTGATTATCCTTTGTGTCCTGTGCAATTTTTCTCTCAAAGCTGGTCTTAGACGATTTTTTGCTAATACTGATCAGAGATGCCTTCCCTTTTTGGGATTTTGCTCTATCATGTAGTAGCTTCCTCCTCCTTCTATTGTATAGTTTGTTTATGGTTGGGGTCCACCAGACAGGACGTCTGCCTTTGGAGGATTGGGTCTTGGTTTTATTTGGGATTGCATGATCCATGCATTCCTGAAGGTGTTCATAGAATGCGTTTATAAAGGATTCTGCGGTCTGGGCCGTATTTTCCACAGGCCCGGGGGCTTTGAAGGATTCCACCTCGGGTTTGAGGAGTGTGAAATTTGCTTTAGAGAAGTTTTTCACTGTGGTTTTCTGGGCAGGGGGTGGGGTCGGGATGTGAATATCCAGTTACATTAGTTTATGGTCTGATCTTACCAGTGAGGGATACACTTCTGGTCTAGAACATGGAGTCCCCATGTTGGTGATGATCAGGTCCAGTATGTTTTCCCCTCTTGTGGGAGTGGTGACAAGTTGTTCCATAGCATTTGAGTTTATAAATTCTAGGAACCTTTGGGCTAGGGTGTTGGAGCTAGAGTAATGCTCCCAGTCTATGTTTGGGTAGTTGAAGTCGCCCAATATAATGGTGTTTGGAGAGACCTTCATATTTTCCAGTGTTCTCAGGAAGGCCGAGTGGGGTTCCTGGGTTTGGGAGGGTGGTCTGTAGCAGGCTATAATCTGGAAGGCATTTTTACCCACTGTTAGTTGCACATGGATAGTCTCTGATGCTTCGTGCTGTGCCACCAACCTGGAGGTGTGGGTATCTTTGACGAATATTGATACTCCCCCTCCTTTTGTGGTTCGGTCCAAGTTTTGGGGCCGAAAAGCATGGTATGAGGTATAACCTGGTAGTGCTGGGGTGCTTTCGGGAGCCTTGAACCAGGTTTCTGTTACTGCACAGATATCTATGTTCTCCATGCTAAGGAGAGTTTTGAGTGCGTGCATCTGGAGGTTTAGACTTCTGGCATTGAGTAGCATTACTCTTAGTTTCTTATCCCTTGTGATACCTACGAAGGTGGGTTTGTCTTTTGAGCCTTGCCTAAAAAAGGCACTATGGGGGTGGCAAGAGCCTTTGGCAATATCCGAAAGCCCATGGTTGACAGGTGCAAGCCGTCCTTAGCGAAGCATCGTGGCTTGTCGAGCATGTCATCCCAGGCTGACAGGCATTGGATATAGATATACACGTATGTGTGTGTATCAAAGTATTCAAAGTAAGAGAAAACTTGTATTACATACTTTTTAAAGGGCAAAAGCTCAACATGCATGCAACTTACATGATTTGAATGAAATCAATAAAAATGCAACACACTACCAAGGTCTAATCATTGTTCTGTACAGTCTTAGAACAAGTAGTAATGTAATAACATACGACACGTAACCTGAACTGTGAGGAAGTTGGTGACTGAGTGAAAAATGAGAGAATAGTGAAGGGATATTTTGCAATACATTCTACTACTGTGACCCTCCCACCCTCAGGTCAAATTATAACAGAGAGTAATCAGTTTATAGCCAGTACAAAGCAATTAGCAGAGGGGGTAGCAAGTGGAACAGGTTTTCTTTCATTTCTGAATGCAGAAACCTGTTAGCCAGAAGTACTAAGTAACTGATATGTACAGTGTAATTTATTGGTCAAGAGAAGGGACAGTTACCAACTTTGTAAGTGGTGCTTAGAATGCAAGGCAACTCTGTTGGAGGGGGAATGTTAAAAACTAATCTCCAGCACAGGCAGACATGTATTTAACTAGATGAAGGTAATACACAGCAAGGTTCTTCAAGTTAAATTTGCTTACATTGTACAAAGACAAAATTCTCAGTGAAAATGTTTGGTATTTGGCCCTCGTAAAAGAGCTCCAGCAGTGTCTGTGTCAAATGTAGTGACACTGGGCTATTGTACAAAGTCAAAATTCTCAGTGAAAATGTTTGGGAGTTGGCTTTTGTAGCAGAGCTTTAGTAGTCTCTGGGTCGGATGTAGTGACCCCAGGATCTGCTCTGTATGGGAAGTTGGTGACTGAGTGATGATGTAGAGGGGAGGGATACTTCACTGTTGTGTAAAAGTTCATGTTCCCAGATGGTTTCAGTTTTATGCAACCAGCCACAAAGATACTTTGTTATGCCACTGATAAACTCATGCAGCAAGTCCTTTAAATGCTGACCAACTCACTATCTCTTTGCTGTAAAATATTACACGTGGGTTATCTGCTTTAATAGACTGCAGTGTGCTTGAGAGTCTGTAAATATCTTTAACGAGAGTCTAAGGCTATCTTTCTTGCTACCAAAAAAAATTCCAAGGCACATTTTTTTAACAGATGTTTCACCTACAGTCACTTTCAGCAACTGAGATCAGGAATGCGGTAGGGCAATTAGATGATGTGGTTCTCTCCTTGGCAACATTATAGTTTTGTTTTAGTATTAGAAACTCCACTGTTTCCCAGCAATGCATGTGTTGTTTTGTCCTTAGCCCATTACATTCGGATTCAAGATTTACAGCCCACCCTCTTTTAGGTGAAAATAAACTAAATGATGTTTTTGTCAGTCATTGAAATACAGTTTAATGTATAGCACTGTCTGAAAAATTCAGAAATGCTGTTGTCAAGACTGGTATCTTCCAGGAACTGTTTGTTCTTTTCACTGGATACACTGATGTATCATGTGGTCAACTGTCTCAGTTAGTGGTGCATATAGTTTCCATTTTGCACATACATGTGAACAGGATCTCACCAAGTTTGAACTGGAAAAGTTATCCCTTGAAAAAAAATATCTTCATTTTTTAAACTGTTACCAGTTTTACAAGCTCATGTAAGTGGAGTCCAACTTTTATTTATGATTTAATTTATAAATATATATATATGTGTGTGTGTGTTTGTGTGTGTGTGTATATATATATATATATATATATATATATATATATATATATATATATATATATATATATGCGCATACATAATTCATAAATTAATATTAGTATACATACATTAATTCCTCTGATTTGTATTTGAATCTTAGCTTCCCATATCATTGTAATACAAAATCAAGTGGTCTAATGTGTTAATTAGCTGTTTATTCTCACTTGATGAGAGAGAACAAATAAAAGGAATACATATAAGCTCTAATTTTCCAGTTGTCACAAAGTATTTTTTAACCTTACAGTACCAGATATTTTGTATATTTCATAGACCGTTCTCCAGGCCATCACATATCCCATGTACACTGCAGTATCTTGACTCCCCACACAGATCATTTAATTCAAATGGTATTCATTTTTCCATTATTTGTTTCATTTTTACTGCATAATTATCATGTATTTCAACTATTTGCCATTCACCAAATACACAAAGCTGCATTCATAAATTAAATCATGTCTATGTAAGTTTGTCTATGTGGAGCTTTTCACCTCGGGCCTCCACTGAAAATGGACATGTATCCAGTCGGACTATCCCAGTAAACAAATGTCAAATAAATAAATAATAAAATAAATAAATAAACCATGTCTTTACTGAAATAAACTTGCCACAGCGATATGTAGGTCTAATAATTATTTGAGATGTTTTCATGTAATTCTCATACTTAAATGACAGAACTTAAGTAGTACAGTAATGTTCAGTTACTTAAAATTTCTCCTTCATTTCATTTACAATGAGTACCCAAGCCGCCTTTGCATGCCTGCCTGGTCTTGCTCCAGGGAGTTTTCCTTACGGTCCCATAGCCTTTCTGATCTTAGACAGACACTTGCCTGTATCAGGTTCCTACCTGTGGACCAGATCTCTGCCTGTATCCCTCTATAATCCATCTGCAGTGAGATCAAATGTCTCTGCTTCCAGTTTACTTTCTGTTTTTTACACAAGACTAGCTTTGGCTCCACTTAAAGGCCATCTTATTATAGGACAGATCTTTGAACTTTGTGTGGCTCTACTTATGGACCACTTTATTGACAGTTCTTCCAACTCAACTCTACCACATAACCCACCCTACCCACGGACCTGGAGATTTTGAGCTGCACCATTAGCCTTCTTCCTTACAGCTTTGTGCACCAACTGTTTTTGCAATGTAATCCATGAACTAACTGCAGAAACAAGTAAATAGCGTTCGAAATAACTAAACCGTACAAATAGCGAAAACCAGAACGCTATAATTCGCTAATCAACTCACAAAAACTGCGTGTTCAACCAAATAAAAGGCAAGATTATAAAATCTACTTTAATTCATAAATTGTTAAGCGCTTTCACTCACTTAATCGTGAGCTTCCTCAGAACATTCACATAGTGATTCCAACAAAATTAAATACCAGTATTTGGCGCTAAAATCCATTTCAAATTCTTAAAGCTGTATACTGTTGCATAAAACAATACCTACTATATATGAAAAATTCAAAACAAAATACAAAATGTATAAAAATGTTACATATTAAAAAATATCAATCCATACTTATGAAAATAAATATATAAAATTCATTACATCCATCAATTTCTAACTTCTAATAATGGTTTTACTGATATGTAGTCATTTAATCCGGGTGGTGTTGTGACATCCGTTAATATTTGCCAACAAGTTTCTTTGTATGCCAACATACTCTTAATGTTTCCACCCCTAGGATTACTAACTACTGTTTCTAAAATAGCAAATCTGAAATAATGATTTTCGCCTTTGCTGATTATGTGTTTGGCCAAAGCATTTTTATGGTCTTTCGTCCTGATACTATATAGGTGTGAATAAATTCTCTTTCTAAAATGTCACTCTGTTTTGCCTATATAGTATGAGGAACAGACCATACATTTGGCCAAATACACCAACATTTTTGTGTTGCAGTTTCCTCGTTTAAAATATATTTTTGTCCTATTGTAATTCTTTAATATGGTCTCTGTCTCTTCATTAATCATAAAACATTGATGGCATGTACCACATTTTGTTGTGTGTGTGAAATATCCTATTTTTCTTTGTTTGTAACCTCTCTCTAACATAATTTTTAGGTTGTGACCCATCTTATAAACAAAAGTTGGTCTAGAGCCTAAAGTTTCTAACTTTTCTTCATCTGTCAACATTGTATACCAGTTCTTAATCAAAATTTCTTTAATCTGATTACTATACGGACAATATTCTATAATGCATGCCCTGCTAAAAGAATTGTGATTTGTGCTAGTGCACTTATGTATATCACCATTTAATGCGGTGTTAAACTTCATTCCTAACAAAGGCATATATTTCTTCCCCCATTGGTTTATTGCATATGTGTTTTTATTCATCATGTCTTTGTCATATCCCCTTTCACTAAATAATGAAGTTATATATTGTACTTCCTTTAACATATCTGGGTAACTAGAGGTCATTCTCACAGCCCATATATATTGTCCCTTATAGATATTCCTCTTGGTCTTCTTAGGATGATTACTGTTGTAATCAATGTATGAATTGGAAAAAGTTTCTTTCCTATGTATGTTTGACTTGAATTTGTTAACTTGCCTTGTTACCAAAGTATCCAAATATGCCACCCCTATTGTATTGCTCTCTGACGTAAACTTCAAAAATTCTGGGATAGAATCAGGTTGATTACTGAACTTATGTCCATAGTATTGGACAATAACTTTATATACTATGAAGGTGAGACGTTCAAGCAAACCAAGGTAGTATCGATGGGGGCAGTGTGTGCCCCCATTTACGCAAATATGGTAATGTTGGATTGGGAGGAGAAAGTAATTTTCAATAGTGAGTTTTTTGGCAACATCAAATACTACTCACGTTTTTAGATGACATATATATTTTGTGGGAGGGTGACAAGATCACCTTCAACAACTTTTTGGACTACCTTAACGAAAGTAATGAATTTTTGAAGTTTACGTCAGAGAGTAATACAATAGGGGTGGCATATTTGGATACTTTGGTAACAAGGCAAGTTAACAAATTCAAGTCAAACATACATAGGAAAGAAACTTTTTCCAATTCATACATTGATTACCACAGTAATCATCCTAAGAAGACCAAGAGGAATATCTATAATGGACAATGTATAAGGGCTGTGAGAATGACCTCTAGTTACCCAGATATGTTAAAGGAAGTACAATATATAACTTCATTATTTAGTGAAAGGGGATATGACAAAGACATGATGAATAAAGAGAACACATATGTAATAAACCAATGGGGGAAGAAATATATGCCTTTGTTAGGAATGAAGTTTAACACCGCATTAAATGGTGATATACATAAGTGCACTAGCACAAATCACAATTCTTTTAGCAGGGCATGCATTATAGAATAATATAGTAATCAGATTAAAGAAATTTTGATTAAGAACTGGTATACAATGTTGACAGATGAAGAAAAGTTAGAAACTTTAGGCTCTAGACCGACTTTTGTTTATAAGATGGGTCACAACCTAAAAATGATGTTATAGAGATGTTACAAACAAAGAAAAATAGGATATTTCACACACACAGCAAAATGTGGTACATGCCATCAATGTTTTATGATTAATGAAGAGACAGAGACCATATTAAAGAATTACAATAGGACAAAAATATATTTTAAACGAGGAAACTGCAACACAAAAATGTTGGTGTATTTGGCCAAATGTATGGTCTGTTCCTCATACTATATAGGCAAAACAGAGTGACATTTTAGAAAGAGAATTTATTCGCACCTATATAGTATCAGGACGAAAGACCATAAAAATGCTTTGGCCAAACACATAATCAGCAAAGGCGAAAATCATTATTTCAAATTTGCTATTTTAGAAACAGTAGTTAGTTAATCCTAGGGGTGGAAACATTAAGAGTATGTTGGCATACAAAGAAACTTGTTGGCAAATATTAACGGATGCCACAACACCACCCAGATTAAATGACTACATATCAGTAAAACCATTATTAGAAGTTAGAAATTGATGGATGTAATGAATTTTATATATTTATTTTCATAAGTATGGATTGATATTTTTTAATATGTAACATTTTTATACATTTTGTATTTTGTTTTGAATTTTTAATATATAGTAGGTATTGTTTTATGGAACAGTATACAGCTTTAAGAATTTGAAATGGATTTTGGCGCCAAATACTGGTATTTAATTTTGTTGGAATCACTATGTGAATGTTCTGAGGAAGTTCACGATTGAGTGAAAGCTCTTAACAATTTATGGATTAAAGTAGATTTTATAATCTTGCCTTTTATTTGGTTGAACACGCAGTTTTTGTGAGTTGATTAGCGAATTATAGCGTTCTGGTTTTCGCTATTTGTGCAATGTAATCCAGACATGGTTTGGTCCTTGTCTTCTGAAGGCACCCGGAGATAGAAGTACTATAGCTACATAGATGTGCGTTCCATATAACCACAATCCATTCAACACTGCATTGGCTTTTGTAGCACTTTCTGGATTTTGAAATATTGCAGTGCTAAATTTACTATTTTCTAAAGTTTCTTTTTCTTGTACTAAACTGACTTTTGGCCAGGCTTACAAAACATCCTTTCCAGGCTTGGTTCATCTATGCTATAGGTCAAACCACTAATGAATACTTTCCTTTTATTATAGTCTTTGACAAAGGTCTTTTCCTGTTTGTTATCACCAAAAGTTTTAACAGAGGAGTTGCTGACATTTGTTTGCTTTACTCACTAAGGCGTTATCCTTTTTCATAGGTCAATGTGTAAGATTTTCTTGACAGCCTCTTAGACTGTCTTGCTTGTTTTTTTATTTTCTTTTTATACATGCCATGTCTTTGTCTTACACACTGTACTGTAAAGTAACACTTTAACTTTTGTGATGTGCATTTGGCACATCACTTTTGCTGCCTTTATTTTACTGTGTTCATTATTTCAGATTATCTTTGTCTTTGTTTCAGTTTGTCCTTTGTTTTCTGTTGGTACTACTCCTGTAGGCTTCTTAGTAGACTTCTCGGCTTATGTTTAAATAGATTTGTAATTTTGAAAGCAGTCCTTTTCTTTGGAATATTCTTTATATTACTACTAGGTTTTTTGCAAGAAAAGCTATACTTTTATTTTTTGAGTTGTGGTCTTTTATAACATTTTGAACTTTGTAGCAGAGTTCTCCACTGTTTTTTAATTTCCATAGGTTGCAGCTTAGCTTTATATGCCTTTCATACAACTTATGTCCTCTTCTGTAGATTCCCTTTCTTCACCATACATTTCTTAACTTGGTTTCAAGGCATGTACCCTCACACAACATATACACTTCTGCTGTGGACTCCCTATCCACAAGAACAACTTGTAGCACATAGTGCCTTGCATTTTTAGGTTATGTGCCTAGCTCTGTATGAAAAGCCTACATTTTCTTTGCTGACTGTAGCTTTTTTTGTTTTCTCTTTTGAGCCACAGCCTTTTCCAGTCTCTCAAATTCTTGTTTTATCTTCACATCATCATTTTGCTCTATTCCTGTTGATTTAAACTTACTCTTGTAAATCAGAAAACCTTTTATTTATAGACTTTTACACAAGAAATGTGCACAGGCTCTCTTGTAGCACCTTTATGTCCTGAGTCTGTGTTTTCCTTCCACTGCAGTCCAGTTTGAGTATAGTTCAGATGTCATTTGAATTGCAGTTTTCTTTATGTCCAAAACTTCAGTAAGTTCAGGCATGCTTTCATTTATGTTTGCTTTTGCATACTTACACCTCCTTGTTCAAACACTCCCTTGAACAAAATTTCTGTCTCTGTTTTACTTTCTAACTGCTCAAGGCCCAGATGTAAGTTCAGGCTCTTAGGCAGTGAGACATGACTTTGTTTTACTTTCTAATTGCTTAAGACCAGATGTAGGTTCAGGCACCTGGGCAGCGAGACATTTCCTTGTGGTACATTTGACTAGGGATACTTAGCTGAATTGACATTCACTTGCAGAGACATATGGCTGTTGCATATTCCCTTTGGGCAAAGAGAAGCATGCAGTGGTATTCACAGCTTCAGTAACCAAGTGCACAGGGGGGAAAATAATGTCCATGGCCCCTGAGGCGACAAGAGGCGGTGTAGTAGGTTTAGCAGTAGCATGCTGCCCAGTGGGCATGTCAGTGGCGGTAACAGTGCAGTCCACAATGGGCAGTGCTTTTATTACTGGTATATGTGGACTGTTACCCACTTCAGAGGGTTTAGGGAGCATTACCTAAGACACGCACTGAAGCATAAATGTGACTACAGTAGCATGAAGGATTTCCTCCATGCTGTAGCACACTTCTGCATGTTGAACTTAGGTAAACCTGCACTGTACACTTAACACAACACACAACACTTTCCCTACCCCCTTGCATTTGATAATTAATGCTGTGGGAATGGCATTACATGCTTCTGTTTGTCCATAGGAAATTTCCAAGAACCATATGTCTCTGCAGCTGAATGTCGCTTCAGCCATGTTTTCCCAAACAAATGTACTGCAGGGATATGTTACCAGCTAGAAGCCTGAAGCCGTCATATATCAACCTTTTTGTCCTTTTTGAAAATTAGTCATCTTATTTTGCCTTTCTCAGTTCTCTCTCTAACTGTATTTATTTGTATAAATTTTTCAGGCATCATTTAATTTAATGTTTCACTTTGCTCAGCAACAGTACCTTTGAGTGGTTCTTTCATAAAAAATACTTTCTGTAAACTTTTGTATAGCTGAGCTTTTTTCCCTTAAAGATGTCAAGTTTCTTTGAAATGTTGTTTACTCCAGTGCCACAGAATCAAATCTCGTTAATAAACCATGAACCAAATCAGTAGTAGTTTCAACACTCCTAAATTCTGCAGTGCCAAGAACATTACCTACAACTTCATTTTGCAGTGTTGTGATGTCCTCTTTCAGTTAGGTTTTAGTGATTCAAATCAGTTTGCAGTTCTTGACAGTTTTCTTTATTACATTGTGAACATTCAACAACTGCATCTTTTTTTTTTCTTGGTTCCAAATTATATGCAACTTTTTTCAAGCAGTTAATCAGCCATATTGCTTAGTGTACCTATCTGTATTTGCTGTATGTCACATTTTTCTTGTTGCTAGCTGAGTTGTGTCACATGTTGCGTTGAAGCTTCATTAACCTTCCCCTTCATATGCTGTTTAGTAACCACACTAGTTAATTTTTCAGCTTCAGTTTGAAAGACATTTTTACTTATGTGCTGCTAATATTTTCAGATATACACTGTTGATTATATCCACCCTGGATTAAACAGAGCTCACTGATACACTTGTGATTCAGTAACCCTCTGCTTTGTTTCATCAACAGTCTCTACCTGCTGCATCTAAACACTTTTCGCAAATGTATTGTTACCCACATTATTTCTTTTATTTTTTTCTCTTATCAGTGCAAACAGTGCATTTCAAGCCCCCAGGATTTGCTAGGTTTTGGCTTAAGATTTTTGCAGTACAGTGCCCCCTTATTTACCTACCAGTTCATGCAAGTGCAGGGTTCATTACTTAGCAGAGCAGCTCAGTTTGCTTTTATTTATTTATTCATGCATACAGACATTCGTACATACAGTTTAACTGTGATAGAGTACTGATCCCATTGGACCAATTTCAGTCTCAGCCCAGAATGTGAGTACACATCTAGCTGAAAAAAAGAAAAATAGTTTATACAATAATATAATATGCTAAAAACAAAAGAATGTTTAATATACAATAGAAAAAATGATTTAAGAAGGCAGTCAGCAGAAATGACTATGTACTATATTTACATCAGCTAAGTACCGACATGCTAGGAGTTATCGAAGAGATTTTGTAGTGAAAATGGTAGGTAGTACGTGCCAGAGATCATGGAGACTAGGTTATGTGAATTGAAACAGAGCATTTACCAGCAGCTTATGCTGTGAGAAGTTCTTTATATTGTACCCAAAAGGAAGAGTAATTGGAAAGATCTTTAAAATATGAGGAACTTTCCATCCAGAGCTTGGGGTCCAAGGGTAGAAAGGAAGTGGTCAGAGCACTGAAGTTTGGTTTTAGGTGCTTAGCAGAGAGGCTATGAAATCTAAGGTTATTTGATGGAGCCCGTCTATGTAAACTAGAGGACAGAAAAGGGCTGGAGTTTTCTTTCTGGTGCCAGGAAAGTTGGGAGCCAAGGAGTCGATTGGCTCATTGCTGAACTGGTAGCCAGTTGGCTGTGGCTGCTGCAAGACAGTGGTGGTCATACTTTGGGGAAAAGGTAATGAAGTGGCCAATGGAGTTGGAGATTGGATGGTTGTAGAGTTTCTTTTGGAGACAGATGCTACAAGACGTAGGGAGTACTCAAGTTAAATAGAATAATCCCTTTGCTAATAGACTTTCTTACTGGGTGGGAGAGGAAAGAGGAGATTTTGTTGGCCCAGAAGAGTAAGGAGCTATCTTTTTCCTGCTGTTTTCAAGATGACAGTGGAAGTTAAGAGGAGGATCAAGCTAGACTCCTAGGTATCTGAAGGTATTAACCTGCTCAGTAGCATTATTAAGGTAGGCAGGAATAAGAAGTGATTTGGGGTACTTTTGCCTTTTAATGCTGGTTACAATGAGTGGAGTTTTCATTTTTGAAGAGCTAAGTATTAGGTTTTTCACTGATAATGATGGAGAGGAAATAATTTTGCTGACCATATAAAATTGAATGGGATGTGTAGTTGGAGCAGAAGATAACCATGTCATCGATGTATAATAAGACTGGGAGTTGAGGAAGGTCGAGTGTATGCTTATTTATAAAAATAGAGAAAAGAAGAGGGGCCAGTATACAGCCTTGTGAGACTCCTTTAGGTAAGAGAGTGGTGGCTGATGTACTATTAAAATTTACTGAGAAATGTTGATAGGATAGGTAATTTTGGGACCAGGAAATAGCATCAGGGATAATCCCCATGTCAGTGAGGTAGTTCAGTAGGATCGGGTGATCAGCTAGGTCATAGACTCCAAAAAGGTTTCTCTCTCTCTCTGTATGTATACAAATAGATAATACGGATCAGTAAGGAGGCCTTTGCACATAGCTAAAAGGGTGTGATAATTGAATGTTAAAAGTACAGTGGAAGTGCTGCGGCTAGACCAAAAACCACATTGCTTGGAAGAGAGAAGGCGGTATTCACTTATTTAGCGTGAGATTTTATTGTAAGAAAAAGGGAATGACAGCTGACAGGATGCAGAGCAGTATAAACACAACCCCCCTTACTGAATACCTAAGCAACCACATTAACAATACTTGAGCCTCTAATACTATCAGCATTCATAAGTAACACACAGAGATGTGTGCTATACCTACATGTTTTACAAAAACAAAAGGAATGCGGAATGCCTATACACTTGTATTATGTCATATTTCCAAACACACAACACTTCTATATTTAAAAAAAAAACTTTCTGGCTGGCAACTTTTAGCTCTGGTTGTGTTAAGTACACTTTCTAAAGCCTTGGAACTCCAGTAACTTTTGTCAGCAGAAACGGTTTTCCCCTTCTCTGTTTCTCTGGTGCATGTTCCCAATTTAATGTACACTGCACCGTTTAAAGTCACTTTATCTTGAAAGAACAATAGCATATAATTGAATTTTGTCTCTGCTTTAGTTATCTTGAGGCCCTGTTAAGCCACACATTAGAACATTTCATTCACATAGCATTTATTTTCCACCATCATTCTTTCCCTATACTGCAAAGAGTGTATGTATTACAGATTCTGTTTTCTGTGAAAGGCAAGTAAGGCTACATTTATGAATTAAATAATGGGCCGGATTCACGAAGGCTTGCACGGAGTCTAAGAGTAGTGTAAGACTCCATGCAGCCTTCGCGATCCAGGAACAGCCCAAAGTCCGTGTAAGAGTCAAGCTAAAACGGCTCTTACACGGAGTGGGCGTGGATAAGCTAATCACCTCAGTTGCAGCCGAATAGCATGCAAATGAGGCTGATTAGCGATCCAGGAAGCCCAGAACAGCCCGTGTAAGAGCCGTTTTAGCTACAGAAGTGTACTCAGTTGACAACTGAGTACGTTTCTGCAAACACGGCAATGGAGCCATGTCAGCTCCAAATAAAGGGTGCATATGTGACAGGCAGCATGCCAATGGCCAAATATGTGGCCATTGGCAAGGTAACCTGATGCAAATATATTAAAAATATAATTTTTTTCGGCGATTGCCGATGTGTAAACCAGCGCAGCCCCGCAAACGGGCTGCGCTGCATAGAACATAAAACGAAGGTTTTAAACCTACAAATGTAGGTTTTATGCAATACATGGAATGTCAATGCAGGGACCAGCAGAGCAAAACCAACATGGCCACTGTGTAGTGGTTGCTAAGGGGGGAAGCTGAGTCTAAGAGATGTAACTAAGCATTAGTAGGCAATCTGATGCAAATGAGTGTAAGGATACTGAATTCCACTGTCACACAGCAAATGAGCACATTCTGAGTAGTGTAAGAGTTACATAAGGGGAGGAACAGAGTAGGAGATAGGTGACATCACAGGGGAATGGTAGAAAGAAATGCAGTTCATTGGAGGTTAGAGTTACATGACAGATGTCAGACAGATATCAAGGAAAGAGGTGTGCCACTAAGTAAACATGAGAAAGTCAAGAAATGGAAGGTGTACACTGTTGCCTACACCAAAGTTTCTCGCTGGACGTGGCTTGCGCGTGCGCCACTAAGCGTGAGTAAGGCAGTGTGCCGCGTGTAAGGCAGTGTGCACGTGTAAGGCAGACTGAGCATGTGGGAGCGTGTTGGGAGATGTTTAACACCGTTTGCAGGCGTGCAGCGTTTAAAACCGAATAAGCAGATTCTGAACTGTGTAAGTATGTGTGCGTGTAAGCCACTGTGAGCGTGTTTCTGCTGGTTTGCACACGGCTCCACCCTGAGGAAACAGAAAGGAAAAAGGAAGCAACAGATGTAGTAGGAAGTTAGCAGGGAATACTGCTGGAGCTAGCAGGTGAAAACAATTAGATGCAGGCAAGTACACAGGCAGAATACTAGCCCAGCCCAGCACTTAAAACTGTGCAAACAGCAGTGCAGAATGTTTCTCTCAAGAGACACTGCAAGACAGGAGTTAAGTTATCAGTAGTGAAAACTGAAAAAGCTGAACGCAGAGCAGAAATGTTAGGGGCTGCCATAGCTGTCATAATGAGACATGGGCGACTTGCTGAGGGTGGTGACAATGCAGATGGTGCCAGACAACCCGCAGTGAGGAGACGGAGAAGAGTGTACAGGCCCAGGGTCACCTACCACGGGTTACATGAGCTGGAGATAGTAGAGCGCTATAGAGTGGACAGAGACCTCCTGCAGCAAATAGTGGAGCTGTGCAGGCCACGCCTCACACACAGAACCAACAGAGGGGAACCCATCCCAGTGGAAACCAAGGTATGTGTTGGCCTTAGAATACTAGCAACAGGTACCTTCCAGAGACCAACTGGTGATATGATGGGGATATCACAGGCATCAGCTTCCAGGGTACTGCACCAGTTCCTGGATGCCATGTCAGCACATGTCGGTGATCATGTATATTTCCCCAATGCCCGTGAGGTATTGGCCAGCAATATGCGTCTCTTCCAGCAAATAACGGAATACCCTGAGGTAGTGGGTGCAATAGACTGCACGCACATACGCATCAAAGCACCAGCCGGTGAGCGGGGTAGGGCATACATCAACCGCAAGGGCTTCCCCTCCATCAACTGCCAGGTCGTGTGTGATGCCCAGGGCATAATAATGAATGTGTGTGCTGGCTGTCCTGGGAGCTACCACGATTCCCACATCTGGCATTTGACGCAGCTGTACCAGACATTTGCCAATGGGGACATCCCGCACGGACACCTAGTGGGGGATGCAGGTTATGCACTGGAGCCGTGGCTGATGACACCCATCAGAAACGCACACACACCTGTACAGGAACGCCATAATGAGGCACACGCACAAACACGTAATGTAATAGAGCGTGTGTTTGGGCTGCTCAAGTCACGGTTCCGGTGTCTGGACACATCTGGTGGAGCCTTGCAGTACACACCAACTACATGTACCCAAATTGTCATGGTATGTGCTATGCTACATAATATGATCTTGCGAAAACAGCTGCAGCAGGACCAGCATAGGGCTGGGCCAAACAGCCCCCCACCATTGTCAAGGCCATCACAGGCAGAGCGTGACTCGGAGGAGGAACAACCTGAGCCTGCCCCAGTAGGCAGAAGGAGGCGTGCCCAGTATGCCCTGGCCTTGGCAAAGAGGCAACGCATAGCACATACATTGACTCAGTAGGAACCTTGGGAATGATACCCCTCTCTGACTCACTCATATAGTAACAGGGATGCCTAACGTGACACAACCTGCTCTCAAACATGTACAGGGAAGTGTAATATGCGCATCTGACAGAGGCAGCCCTGCAGCACCACCTGAGGCATGAATGCTGTGTGTTAAGTAATGTAACACCAAGTACTATATGCACACCTGAGGACCCTGACTAACATCCTACCCTCACCAAGCATCATGCCACAACATGACAACGAGATGATCAAGTGTAACAATTGACTGAAGTATCGCAGTTAGTCAAAGGGGACCCAATGTGTGCCAGTCTGGGATGACATGCTGAGCATGACATGATGCACCACCTGCTAGGACTGGCGTGCACCTATCAGTGCAGGCCGTATGGATACTGGCAAAGGCTGTTGTCACCCACAGTGTGCCCTGAATAGGTAAGGCTCAAAACACAAACCTATCTCCATAGGTACCAGAAGGGATAAGAATAAGATAAGGGATAAGTTGAAACAGCAAGATGCATGCAGTCTAAACTCACCCAGTATGGAGAATGTTGATAACTGTGCTGTAACAGAAAACTGTGGCAAGGCTCACAACAACACCCTAACACTACCAGGTTACACCTCATACTGTGCTGTACAGCCTCAAAACTTGGAACAAGCTACAAAAGGAGGGTGACTAGCAAGAATTGTCAAGGATAACCACACCCCCATGTCGGTACCACAACAAAAAGCAGCATGGACTAGCCATGCTCAAGTAACAGTGGCTAAAACTGCCCCCCAGTTTATAGCCTGCTACAGACTACTGTCCCAACACCAGGAACTGCATCCGGCCTATGCTGGAATACATGAATATATCAAGTCCTCCAAACCACATTATATTGGGTGACTGCAAATACCCAGACATAGACTGGGAGCATTATACTAGCTCCAACAGTGTAGGACAAAGTTCATAGAATCCACAAACCAAAAGGCCCAGGAACAATGTACCACTCCCACAAGAGGGGTAAGCATACTGGATGTGATAATCAGCAACATGGGTACTGGATGTCAAGATGAGAAGTGTATTGCTCACTGGTAAAACCAGACCATAGAGTAATCACACTGGATATACAAATCCTGACCACAGTCCCTGGCGGAAAACCACAGTGGAAAACATGTGTTAAGCAATATTTGCACTCCTCCAAACTGATGTGGAATCCATTAAAGGTCCCGTGCAGGTGCAAAATATGGGCCACACCTCAGAACCTGTAATACAGCCATTCCATGAACACTGCCAGGAATGCTTGGATTATGCAGTCCTAAATTAAAACAAGACACAGTGCCTAAATCTGGCATGGTGGACACCAGACATAACCAAAACATGCAAGAGAATGAGGAAGCTACTACATGATAGAGCAAACATGAACAATGAAGTAATCACTGATCAGTAGTATGGCAATAAAATCTGTCCACACATGCAATCCACTAAGGCCAGCCACAACAAGTGGAATCTGTGAATCCTGAGGCAATGTCACACCTGCCCCAAGTACACAGACAACCCCCAACTCCACCCAAGAAATACAAATATATGTGAGAGATGCAACCATCCATCCAAACTGGAGGCTGAGCTCCCTCAACTCAGTACTCCCAAAACAAGTCAGTAGGAGAAGGTAACCACACACACCACAAACACAGTCCCACATAGACCTATCACAACTGCAAACCAAACACATAAACACAGAAAAACATTCCCGGAGGCACAAATTACAAACACAGCACACCAACAGAGGCCTCTAAAGCAGACACCCAATCAAACAGCCTCTAAACATAGCACATGCAACACATAGCACACAAAGCTGGTGTGCCAAACAGTCACAGGCCAGAAGGAGAAACAACATGCCTGATACAGTTGTAATAGGTGACTCCATAGTTAGACACACTGCTGTCCCGCACACCAGACTGAACAAGGGAAAGGGTACAGTAAGCTGCCTGTAGGCTGCCACAATATGCCACATAACAGAAGTATGTAGGTCACTCCAAAGCAAGTAGAAATATGATGCAGTCATAGTCCATGCTGGTGTGAATGACCTGAGATGTACCGCCCTAGACCACATGAAAAGAGACATAGATGAGCTATCTGATTATGTAGTCCAGGCCGGTATGACACTCACCATTTGCAGCATCCTACCCTTACCAAGAATAATGCCACAGTACAAACACGGAATGATCAGTCATAGCAAGTGGCACACTTACTGGTGTCATTCCAAGGGGATCCAATGTCTGTCTGCTTGGGATGTCATGTTTAACAAGCCACGCAGCTGTCCTTGGGATGGCCTGCACCTGTTACCCCTGGGCGTCTGAATATTGGATAAGGCCTTTGCCACCTCCATAGAGCCTTTTGTAGGCAAGGCTGAAAAGACTGACCCACCACCCTAAAAAACATAAGTGGGAAGAAACATAAGGGAAATGCTGACCAATGCCAGATGTGTACACCCCAATATGCATGCTCCCGAGGCCATCCCCAGAATGGAGAACATCGATGTCTGTGCAGTGACAGAAATCTGCTGCAAGCCTCCTGACAGCACACCAGCACTACCAGGTTATACCACGTATCATGTGTCATGGCCCCAAAACCTGGAACAAAACATAAAAGGAGGGTGAGTATCCATAGTCAGCACAGACACCCATACGTCCAGGTAACTGGCAATGCACAAGGCAGTGGAGTTCACCCATGTGCAACTAACTGTAGGCAAGACTGCTGTGCAGTCTATAGCATGCTACAGACCGCACTCACACACACAATAACCCCACCCAGCCGTCCTGAAGACACTGGACAGTATGAATGTCCCACCAAATACCAAACAAGGTACCACAAATTACCACATAGGTGGTAAACCATTATGTATGGAAGGAGTAACCAGGGACCTAGGGACACAAGTGGACAGTAACCTGTTATGTGACACCCACATTGCCAATGTGGCTAGGAAGACTGTCTACATTTGACACCGTATCAGGAAAGGAGTCACATCTACGGCAACAGAGGTCATTGTGCCCCTATACTTTTCTCTAATCACACCCATAATCTAGTACAATGCCTCATATGGGATGTACCTTACCTGACACCTGCAGCAGTTAGACCTCAAAGATACCTCACCAAGAGGATAAAGGGTCTCAAATATATGTCATATGCTGCCTGGCTGTAGACACTCCAGCTGAATCCAGTCACATACTGCCTACACAGAGGCATTGCATGCCTGTTGTAGGAGGCCATGCCCAACACAGGAGTAATGGACATGCTCCACCCCAGAAAACACAAATCCATCGGAGCTGTGAGAGTGAGAGATGTCAACCTCAACAAATAATGAAATAGGATGTGCTGGTGGGACAGATACATAATCCAGAGGTTCCCCACACCCTGGACCAGAATCCCACTCCATGTTAGGCAGAGCCCCTCACTGACACTCTTCAACAGGAATCTTGCCAAGTGGATGGATGATTGTAGAGTTACACTGGGGGTCTTCACTGTGTCATGTCCAGACAGAGGCACAGCAAAGAAAATCATAAATGGCCATAATATTCACATAGCAAGGGGTGTCAAAAGCCACACACACTCTGGCTAGGCTAACAAATGCCCAGGGTGGATAGCCTAGTATGAACCTATGAAGATACAAATTGTACAGGACACTAAGGATAATCCCAAGGCTTTCACAACTGATGGTAGGAACCATGTTGGGAATTCACAGATATGCCCTGAATCACACAAATATCACAAACACACACACATATTGCCAACATACATCCTGACAGGTGCAGTGCACCCCGAATGCAGAATATATATCCCAGCAGACTGCTGGCCCCCTGACATTGCAGATGCTGAGGTAACAGCCAACATCTAGAAAGCAAAACACACAGCAGCAATGGTATGAGATGGTGTCCTGGGCTTAGTGCAACATGGACTCCAAGATGAATGGAATGCCAAACCACACTACTGCTCAATGTCAGCCTTACCACAGAATATGTACCCAAAGAGCAGTGTACAACAACAGTGGTCCTTCTCAACAAAGGTGTTGCCTGAATGGATACTGAACACTACTACCCCAGAATCCTGAGAAGCTCGGTTTGCACAGCTATGGAAAGGATCAGCATGTACCACAGACATAAAGATGTTGGGGACCTACTGACACCGGACCCAACCCAGTGTGGCCTTCTCAAGTGCAGATCCTGCCCCTAACCATGTTTGACTCTATTGAAACCGTCATTAAGGTCATTGATGAGGGCAATGTGCTCCACACAGTGTATCTGGACCTTGCAAAGGCTTCTATACAATACCCTACGTGTTCAGTATAGATAGGCTCACCAGCTTAAATATAAACCCACATGTCAGTAGAGGGGTTGCAAACCAGACCAAGGACAGAACAGACATGGTCAGACATGCTGCAGCCATGTCAGACTACAAACCAGATATAACTGGTATCCCACAAGGCTTTGTCCTGGGATCTCCCTCGTCTGGTATATATGTCCCATAGGTGCAGGCAAACATGGAAGGACTGTGTCCGAACATGTTTGCAGAGGACTACAAACTGCTCACCACATATGATCCACCAGCTGACACAAGCATCCCACAAAAGGGCCACATAGAAACAGACAACTGGTGCCATAGCCATGTCAGCAAGCTAAGTGCAGAAACGTGTATAGTCAACCCCCGTGGATATACAGTAAGTGCCCACCAATTACCACATAGGTGTTAACCCATTATGTAGTTAGCATGTAATGAGAGACCTGGGGACACAAGGTGATAGATATCCTGCATTGGACAAACATGTGCTGTAGTGTTTACAGAAACATACCATATACCCACCTAATCATGAAGGCTGTCAGATCTAGATAAGGGGAGGTCATTGTGGCTCTGCAGTCATCCTTCATCAGTGGTACAATTGACTACAATAGCCCCTGTGGGATGTACCTCAGCAGACACATCCATCAACCGTAAAGTCCCCAACAGTACCTCATCAGGAGTATCAAAGAGCTTGCACAGATGCCATGTGTTGCCTGTGTTGCTGGCATCAATAAACATGCTGCACCTTGTACAATCTGAATGGCAGTGAGCTATGCACATGAGAGACCTGAACCCCAGCACTGACTTACATAGGACAAGCTGTACTGCGTGATCCATAAAACAGAAGCCACTCCCACCCATGAGTGAACACCCAGCACAGGCTACCCATAGAGTCACTTATCAATCTGCCTCAATAGGAATCCTGATGAGTGGATGGGAGATGGTAGATTTATCCTGGGTATCACTGTCATGTCACAGGTAGACAGAGGCACAGCATACTAACCATGACATATGTCATGGCAAACTCCACTTACAATGTGTGTTGAAGGACAAACACACTCTCCAACTAGCATTAGACATGGACTAGGGCACATCGCTAGTGTTTGCAATTGTACACCTATGTTGTGGAATACACTACCAATGTTGGACAAGCCTGGTTTAAGTAGTTCATATCTGAACAGAATGCAACATGGTCAGATGTACACAACTGGCTCCTAACCAGGCTGTTGTGCCCACTATCGAAATGTAAAGCAGTGATAGCAGTAAAGCCCAGGATACTGTCCACCACAGTCAAAGTACTACCAGTACACTATACAGTACTACAGTGTTAGGTCAGTGTGAAAGGATGTTGACAACTGTATGCAAAGTATCCCATGCAAACACTGCAGGCACAGTATAATCCTGTTGTGTTCACACACAAAGCAGTTGTACAGTAACTACACAACATGAGACACAACACACAACCATAAACGGGTGATAGTTGTTGAAGTTCACACTCATCCACAAATGTGGTGGGCTGCAGAGTCCAACATATGGAATGCTCACACTGGGCATGCTCACACACTTTGACAACATGCCATGGGAAGGCTGAACTGGGCATGCTCACACACTTAGGCCAAATCTCGGTTTAGCAGTTGGACACACATATCTGGTATTGTTATGTGTTATTCCAGGAACCAACCACATTACAGCAGTCTGCCCAGTGCACACAGTTAAATGACTACAGAGACATACGTGATATAGTGGATCCCTCCCATATGCAAACATCTTCCACAGATGCACAAGTTGTTCATACAAACAGGGAATGCTATGGCAATAAAGATATGCAAACAGTCTATCAGCAACAAATAATGTGCATTTGACAATTAAACATATGGGTGTAGAGGTCAACACTAGGCTGTTTGCGGAATGCTATGGCAATAAAGATATGCAAACAGTCTATCAGCAACAAATAATGTGCATTTGACAATTAAACATATGGGTGTAGAGGTCAACACTAGGCTGTTTGCCCTAGGGAATGACAGCTTAGCCATAGTGTGCTTGGTGTCTGCCTCCCCACAGGATGCACATTCCCCTTTCTAAACAAAGATGATGTCAGCACCCTATAAGTACAGCAGGAGAAAAGAAACTTCCCAGTAATCCAAATAGCGCGCTCTGCTAATGCGTCCGTCTCAAGTGTCATAACATAATTAGGTAGGGGTTTCAAATCCTGCAAATGCTCAGTGTGTGTGTGTGTGTGTGTGTGTGTGTGTGTGTGTGTGTGTGTGTGTGTGAGTGGGGTTGGTGTGTGTGTAAGTCTGTGGGAGAGAAATGTCCCTTTTGGCAACTAGGAAAACACACTACAGGATGCACATTCCCTTTCTAAACACTGATGATGTCAGCACCCTATAAGTACAGCAGGAGAAAAGAAACCTCCCAGTAATGCGAATAGCGCGCTCTGCTAATGCGTCCGTCTCAAATGTCATAACATAGTTAGGTAGGGGTTTGAATCCTGCGAATGGCAAGTGTGTGTGTTTGTCTGAGGGGGGTTTGTGTGTGTGAGGGAAATGTCCCTTTTGGCAACTAGGAAAACACACTACAGGATGCACATTCCCTTTCTAAACACCGATGATGTCAGCACCCTATAAGTACAGCAGGAGAAAATGAACCTCCCAGTAATGCGAATAGCGCGCTGTGCTAATGCGTCCGTCTCAAGTGTCATAACATAGTTAGGTAGGGGTTTGAATCCTGCGAATGGCAAGTGTGTGTGTTTGTCTGAGGGGGTTTGTGTGTGTGAGGGAAATGTCCCTTTTGGCAAATAGGAAAACACACTACAGGATGCACATTCCCTTTCTAAACACCGATGATGTCAGCACCCTATAAGTAGAGCAGGAGAAAAGAAACCTCCCAGTAATGCGAATAGCGCGCTCTGCTAATGCGTCCGTCTCAAGTGTCATAACATAGTTAGGTAGGGGTTTGAATCCTGCGAATGGCAAGTGTGTGTTTGTCTGAGGGGGGTTTGTGTGTGTGAGGGAAATGTCCCTTTTGGCAAATAGGAAAACACACTACAGGATGCACATTCCCTTTTCTAAACACCGATGATGTCAGCACCCTATAAGTACAGCAGGAGAAAAGAAACCTCCCAGTAATGCGAATAGCGCTCTGCTAATGTGTCCGTCTCAAGTGTCATAACATAGTTAGGTAGGGGTTTGAATCCTGCGAATGGCAAGTGTGTGTGTTTGTCTGAGGGGGTTTGTGTGTGAGGGAAATGTCCCTTTTGGCAAATAGGAAAACACACTACAGGATGCACATTCCCTTTCTAAACACCGATGATGTCAGCACCCTATAAGTACAGCGGGAGAAAAGAAACCTCCCAGTAATGCGAATAGCGCACTCTGCTAATGCGTCCGTCTCAAGTGTCATAACATAGTCAGATAGGGGTTTGAATCCTGCAATTGGCAAGTGTGTGTTTTTGGCTGAGGGGGGTTAGTGTGTGTGAGGACAATGTCCCTTTTGGCAACTAGGTGAACAGACTACAGGATGCTCATTCCCTTTTCTAAACACTGATGATGTCAGCACTCTATAAGTACAGCAGGAGAAGGGAAAACTCCCAGTAATGCAAATAGCGTGCTCTGCTAATGCGTCCGTCTCAAGTGTCATAACATAGTCAGATAGGGGTTTGAATCCTGCAGTTGGCAAGTGTGTGTTTTTGGCTGAGGGGGGTTAGTGTGTGTGAGGACAATGTCCCTTTTGGCAACTAGGTGAACAGACTACAGGATGCACATTCCCCTTTCTAAACACTGTTCAGCAGAAGGCCATGGCTCTGGCACAAGTTGTCTGTTGCTATGATGCCCGTTTGGAAGATGCTTGTGTCAGCTGGAGAGTCGATTATGGTGGCCAGTTTGCAGTCATCTGCATATTTGGACAGCCACAGTCCATCCGTGTTGGCCTGTACCTCCAATAAATATATACCAAACAAGAGGGTCCCAGGACTGAGCCTTGTGGGACACAACCCGTAACTGTTGTGGGGTCTGGCATGGCTCCAGCAATGCTAACCATATGGGTTCTGTCCTTGAGCCACTGTGCAATCCATCTAGTGACATAGGGGCTTATATTTAAGCTGGTGAGCTTCTCTAGAATGCCCAAGTGGGGTATTGTTGCGAAGGCGTTTGCAAGGTCCAGGTAGGCTGTGTGAACCACCTTCCCCTCATCAATGGCCTTGGTGACTGTTTCAAAGAAATCAACCGGGTTAAACCCGGTAGTGCTGGTGTGCTCTCAGTAGCCCTGAACCAGGCATCTGTTACTGCACAGATATCGATGTTTTCCATGCCAAGGAGTGTTTTGGGTGCATGCATCTGGAGGTTTAGACTTCTGGCGTTGGGTAGCATTGCTCTTAGTGTCTTATCCCTTGTGATACCTATGAAGGTGGGTTTGTCAGTTGAGCCCTGCCTAACATAGGCACTATGGGGGTAGCAAGAGCCTTTGCCAATATCTGAAAGCCCGGGGTGACAGGTGCAGGCCGTCCCTAGCAAAGCAGGTAGTTCAACAGAAGATGAATGTGTGAAGGTGTAGTGCCTGTGATTAGTTAGCAGTAGCATATATGACTGCTCACGTGGACACATGCCAGGTAGGTCATATGCACTGTGTCACAGGCAATGTACATGTGAACAGGACAAACAGTGACATCCTGTCAAGTGGGACATGGACATACATATAGTAGGCTATGCAGATGGCACTAGGAGTCCACAGAAGCTCTATAACTATGCATTGCAGGTGTGATCAGTATTCCAGGGTAATTGCAAGCAAACATGCATGCAAACAAAGCTGCAGTAAACAGGGCTGCATGTAGTCCATTGTACAACAAACAAGCTGTACCAGTTCCAGTAGGTAACACTGCAAATATGCAGGCACTATGCACATGTACATGGAAATACACGGGTCAGATGGCTAGGGTCCAGTCTCAGTGCACACAAGTGTATAGACCATGCATGTACTGTCAGGATGTACAATAACTGGATAGAAACCCATGTGCTCATACCTGCAGTAATACACATGTCAAATAACAGACACTGAGCCTTCACTCAGTGGTTCCATACTTAGTAGGATGTATGCTCCCTGGCCTGCCACCACAGTATCCCTGACATATATAGGGACTCTCCCTCCTGTGACAGTTAGTTATGTGTGTTGGGGCTGTCTAGCATGGTATGAGATGTGAGCATGCAGTGCTAGGGTGCTCCTGTGTGTCCTGTACCAGTCGTGTAGTACTGCACACATATCAACATCCTCAAACATCCGCAATGCAGAGTCTAGTGTGGGCAACATGCCACTTGCAATTTACATGTCCATCATTGTGTATTACTACATTCATTACCCTATCCCTTGTGCTACCTATGTATGTAGCCTTCTGTTGACATCACCACCAGTATGCCAACATGTGCAGATGATACACTATGGTACTTACTCTGGGTGTAGACAACAGGACATGACAATCACACACTTACTGCATCAGGCATGCTGTGATATACCCACAATTAATTCAGCACACAGTACTGTTAACAACATGATACTATTACTACACATCGATGTGGTCACCCTGTGCATCAGCAACATGTTAACCTGTACCTGCACAGTTGTTACAGATTGCAGGAGGTGGCACAGTTTCATCATATGCACAGGGTGTGAACCTGGTATGCCTGAGTCAGCCACCCATACCACCAATTGACATGTATGTGTATGCGAGTTGGTGAGGGACAGCAGTAGAAGGTGGGGCAATGTTGATGCAGTGTGTGCGTGTATGCGGTAGCCCTAGGTGTTGTCAATTTGCATGTGTGTATGGGTGCACACAGTTCCACCTCATGGCTGCCATATACTGGTGTTTGTGGACAGCCACAGACTGTACCTGCCAGGTCATACAGATCAGTGTCTCTGGCCACGGACACGGTACCTGTGCCTTGCATGGGTGCTACGGACCGTATCCAGTACCAACCCAGACTGGGTACTGTCATCAGAAGCAGGTGTTCGTTGACTGGACACAGATCCCTGTCGGGCCTGGCCAGAGCCACGTGCACGTGGTCTCCTGGGCGGTCTGATGACAGCACAGACCCAGCATTGCTGGGGCTGCTGCTGGCACTACGGGCGGCGGCCCTGTTGTCGTCCGCGACGACTGCCAGCTGCTGCTGTTGCTGGCATACGGCCACGTCGACGCCTCAACCGCCCACCATAGCCCTGGCTCATGGACATGTAGTTGTGGAACCGGTCTACTATGTCCCCACAACGTCTGTCTATGACATTGGTGAAATCACGGATGGCAGCCGCAATGTCACGCATACTGTCAGTCATGGCTGTGCGACATGCTGCTAGCTCCCTCAGACCCTGTCTGGTGTACCGTTCCATACGTGACTGTGCCTGCATGACAATCCGAAACATAGCTGAGGTTGTAAGACCTCTGTGGGCACGTCTGACAGGGGCAGTACGCCCATGGATGCTCCCACGGGAACCCCTGGACATCTGTCTGTGTGGTACCATCTCTGGGCCATGCCCATGGCTGCTGTGTGGGGAGGCATGTGCCACAGATACCACATTACCCTGGTCAATGCCCACTGTATGCTGTCCATCACCTAGGGACAGTGGTGACAAAGGGTGTATTGGCAGGATAACTGTGCGCATTGATGGGGTCGACAGCTGTGTACTGTCAATCGGCTGACCAATGGCGGCCCCCTGGCATACCTTCCTGTGGCATTACACAGATGGCATCATTATCAGTACCCACGGCACCTGACTCAGGTTCCCTGCTACATGACACCAGAGCAGCAACAGAACCTGTGGGAAGGAAACAGGAAACACAGTTTACAATGTCTACACATTACCAGTGATGCACACATGCACAGGTGCACACATGCACACATGCACACATGCACAGGTACACACATGCACAGGTGCACACATGCACACAGTTTCACACAATTGTACAGTACTCAGTATGCGTGATATCAACACACAGACACACCTACATGCATACAAAGAGCACTACTAAGTGAGCCAAATAGTACTATTACTATCAACACTATTACAGGAATTGTTAATACACACTCACCAGCATGGATAGGCTGCATTGCTGTTATACCAGAGGGTCCCGCAGACGTGAGGAAACTAATGTCAGTGGGCACAACTGTGCCATTGTTACTGAGTATGATACAGGTCAGGAGTACAACAGTCGCCTTTCACAGGTCAGCAGCTAATATTGAGGATATCACACTTGCACATTAAATACTATGGTGACAGCTACAAACCAAGGACACACCTCACACATGCATTAACTACCAGTGTACACAACAGTCAACTATACATATGACATATTACCTGCACGTTCACTGTCTTGCTGCTGTGTGGCTCCAGCCTTTATCATAGTGCATGTCTGCTGCTGTTGTTGTTGCTGGTGGACTGGAGCCACTACACTCATGAGTAGTCCCTCCAGTCTGGTGAGTGGGGGATGTGTAGCCACCCCACCACCTGTGGCGACCTGTTGCCTGTGGATATCTGACGCACGCTGACGGACATGTCTGATTAAATCACTGCAGTGATGTTGTACCTGCTCATATGTCCTATTATGCGTGCCTATGTCATTTACCCGACGGACAAGGTCTTGCCACAGTGCAGCCCTCTCCTGCTGATTCTGGCTGGTGCGGGAAAAGAGTATTGCATAATCCCGCACCAGGCTCTGGTGTATCTCCTCATCTTCAGCTGTGGAGTAGGTGGGATTCCGCGGGTGGGCCATGTACCTGAGAAAGAAAATAACCTGGTATCAGCAATATATGTCAGCAGAATTTGGCACACATACTACACATGCTACTCGACTGTTATGATACAACATATCTCACATATGTAGCATCTGTCTGTCTATTGGTGGATACACATGTAGATGGCCAGGTATCAGTGCTCGGCCAGCAACTGTGCAACAGTACCTGGCAGACTCCATACGACATACTACCAAACCCCAGCAGTCAGAACACTGATTCAGGTCAAGAGCACCTCCTCACTCTGGGGGTTTTTATCTAGGTACTGTATGGCCTACATCGGCAACTACTGTGAGCTGACCACACACTGATTGCCCTGGATATACATATCCCACCTCCACCACCAACACAAACGACTATAGTGCATAACATTACAGATACAAACTTTACACTTTGTAACAGTGATATGGTATCCTTTCAGCCCACTGGGCCAGTGGCAGATACAACCCACAATGCTGACCCCTACACAATTGCTTTCTACAGACATCTCCGAGAATGCATGGATCATGCAATCCCATATATGACCAAGACACTCTCCACAAAGGGACAGCATCCTGTCTGGTGGACCCCAGCCATAGACAGATTGTATTACAGAAGATGGAAGCTACTGCAAGACAGAGCATAATTCACTAAAGGGAGGGCATGTCTGAGCAGCACTGGTAAGGATCTATTTTCCATCATACAAACTACATGGGCAACTTTGAGAGGGAAGTCAAGAGTGACACTACAGATAACCAGAAGGCTTTCTTCAGTTATGTTAGCAACCTGGTCAGGAGCCATCCTCTATGCCCATAGGTAGTACACAACAAATATTTCACTGACACCACAGATATCGACAACATTGTGGCAGACAGGTTCAGTGCAGGTGTCACCCTGCCCTCTCCCCTGAAATAAGGCATAGTTATCCCAGCTGACTGTAACCTCCCTGTCATCACAGATGTCCAGGTGAGAGACACCCGCAGGACAGCAGAATACACAACATGGATGGGACCTGATGGTATCCCCAGTTGCATGCTACATAACCTCTGACAGGAGCTAAACACACATATAGAAGTGCTATGTAACACTAGCCTGACTACAGGATATGTACCTGTACACTGGCACACAGCAGCAGTGGTTCCACTCCATGAAGGAGGCACCTCACCATACCAATACAATACAACACAATACATTACAATACAATACTATACAATATGCTATTGCCCCTGTGTCTACAGCAGCGTACTGTTCTGCTACCCTGACCATTGTGACACATGTGGTGTGATGGTACCTGCTGCTGTCACACAGTTACACAGGGTGACTCATATGGCATATTACCTATCTGACTAACATTCAGCAGGGGTATGTGTGACATGTACTCATGGGGAGTCTTGCTTCTTAACACTGTGTGGTTTATTGCAGGGTATGTCTTATCTGTGGGTAGGAACTCTTACCTCCACATGTGCACACTATTGCAGTGGCACGGACGACTCACAGCAGACATTTAGGTTGTGGATGGTGGGAGGTGTTACTATGGTTGTTGGACATCTGTCATGGGTGTGACCTCCATATGTAGATCTGGGAGTGGTAACCTCTATGTGGGTAGCATATGTGTACTCTGTGGTGTTGTCAGTCACTGTGCATTGGTAATGTGTTTGAGTGCATTGTCACAGTGTTGTACATGTCACTGTGTCCTTCTCCATATCTGTAGCTGTCATGTGAGGTCCATACCATGGCATCCATTATGTGGTGTGGAGGGGTACACCGACCTACATGTCCATACCTGACTCACCATGTCCGCTGACACATACCATGTGCAGGTATTCCAGGGATAGTGTGCCACTGTGAATATCATTGGGGCCACTATTGTACACATTTCTGACCCTGCTCACCCCTGAAACATGCAGTGGTGGGCAGCCAATCACATATCTGGTGGTTACTGGTGTAGGTGATCTGGAATGTGGTATGGTACTCCGGATTTGACACTGGTGTTCACTCCATGCCTTTTGTCACCAGGCACCTGTTGCATTACATCTGTACACATGTGCCTCACTCAGAATTTATATACATCTCTCTCTCTCTCTATATATATATATATATATATATATATATGTATATAAATATATCTATATGTATATATATATATATACATACATACATATATATATATATATATATATATATATATATATATATATATATGTGTCCGTATACATATACACATATATATATTGATGTACATATATTGCTATAGATGTGGAGGGGGGGGCACAGAGGGGGTGTGAGTGACAGAGGGGGTGGGACAGGCTGTGTTGCAGGTCGTCATATACAATCATACCTGTAGGTTGTCAGATCAGTCTATGTATCTACATATATCTATATCTGTATGTGTGCATTACATAGATATGTTTGTAAAATATTCTATCTACATCTGTCTATGTATTCCTACATCTCTCTCTCTATGTATGTATACATATATGCATATCATATATATATATATATATATATATATATATATATATATATATATATATACATATACATATATATATATATACACATACATATGTTGACATACATACATATCCATATGTTAGACAGGTATATCAACATATTTGTCTACCATACTGTATACACACACTAACATACTGCTAAACATACATAACTGTGTAACCTACTTTGTACATGGCACTGCAACCTACAATCAAACAACATTGATATGTGCACATAGATGCTCTCACATACAAATGTATGTACAGCCTTCACTGATAGTTGCTGTATGTCCCCTGCCCTTTACACATCTTCATATACATATGGATACAGACCAATGACACATATGGAGGGTTCACAGTATGTAGACCTTTATAGTATTACTTTACATTACCTGTGTTTGTCACAGCTGCTTGTGTTGCTGTCTGGTTCTCTGTCCTGCTGCTCCACTTCCCAGTTGTCAGCTTTCAGGTAGCTGTTGCTGAACAATTTGTTTCTGTCTGCTTAATTGCAGTTTTCTCTGTCTCTCTCTCTCTCTCTGTCTGTCTCTCATGTCCTTCTCAGGGTGCAATGAAAGTATTGCAAGCGTGGACATGGAGTACAGCATACTTTTGTAGGTATCTGCATATGCCCATGTGATGGCCTCTGCACCAATTGTTAGCCAGCATTTGCTAATTGCATGCAGCCAGTTGTGTACTGATTGCAGTTCTCACTGTGATTTCAGAACAGTGCTATAAAAAGGTGTGTGAGATAGGCGTAGCCCTTTCAGATGTTAAGGGCAGGGACCATGCTGTTATGCTGTGGAGAATGTTCTGTGAGTGTAAAGGTTGGTATCTCTCTCATATTTCCAGGTGTGTTGTAGATTAACATTCCTCCATTCATTTCTCCAGTTTCCTGTACTAACTGTGTATGTACACTGACAACTACAACTACTACTACTGTTAATGTGTGTGTGTGTGTGTGCTTTCCTTTCACGTTTGCTTGCACTCTGTTGCTAAGGCTTCAATAGTTGCCCTTTACAGTCACTACTTGTATGCCTGCTAGGTGTCCTGACTGTAGTGTGCTGCTGTAGCTTTCCTATTTTCCATGTACATTCACACCTTGGAATGCTTGCTATATCTGCTAGGGTGTTACAGCATGCAGTGTGGTCTGGCCATGGTGTGGGCCTTGACATCTATTAGGGTATTTGAGTATGCTGCTGAGCAGGCCCCAGAGACTTTCAGGTTCATCTGTTATGTGCCTCATGGAATGGTACATATCAGTGGGGTACACCCATTAAAATGTCTGGTATGCTGCAGTTGTGACTGTGGGTTAGTATGAGCATATGTATTACTACACTTTTTCTGCCATGCCAGTGGTGAATACTTTCCGGACTCCATAGTTACCATTGCATGTGTTACACCTTTCTGCCTACTGTTTGTACATTTCACATGGGGTCTGTGGGGCATCCCTGTAAGTCATTCACTGTTGCTATGTCTAGGCTCTTAACTATTCAAATATGGTGGTGTTGGACCCGTCATGTGTACAGATATTTGCAGGTTGTCCACATTTCTGCCTCATAATTTGGTCAATATCTCATGCACACCTTTTTCTGGCAAGTCACTCTGGGCTCAAGTCAGGATATGGTGACAAACATTCAAGTTCCAGACTGCATACCCTTCCAAACATCCCACAAAGTGTAGACCCTGTTACTTGAACTGTCTGCATTTGTTGTAACATTATTTGTAATGTGTCCCTGGTTTTGGGCCTTTGCTCCACATATTTTATTACTTGGTCCAGATGTGTTCCTGTAAGAGGTTGTGGGGTATGGGCAGTGCTTATCCTGCTGTGAGTGTGTGTGTGTCTTGCAAGGTGCTATGGTGACATTATTACCTACTAGCTTCCAACTAGCATGGCTGTTTCTGTTCACACACTACTATTATGGAAATCCACCAGTTTTGTTTGTAATTCTAAATGTCATGCTTTGTGTACTACACATCTATATTCCCTTTACATTCATTCCTACTGTTACATGATATATTTACTTTAGCACAATGTTCTTGTATAAGAGTCATGGCTTAGTGCTAAGTCATGCAGACTACAGTTGCCAAGGTCCTGGGTTTGGGACTCACAGTGGGATTTTATTTTTCTTTTGAACTGAGTACAGGACCTGTCAATCAAAGTGACTAAGGCACTTTTAAGCAGTTGTAACCGGGTTAGCGCTGGTTTGCGTGGGGCTCACGCATGCGCACTGGCGGTTAGCTCCGCGCACACAAGCGCACACCTTATTACAACCACTTAAACGCGCTTACTCTTGCGCACACCTGCGCTATTTTCCTTGAAAGAAAAGAAAAATGGGGAGACAGGAAAGTGGCGAAAAAGGGGTCACAAAGAGGGTAAGACAGTAGGGAAACAAGCTTGGGATGTGCAGGAGGGATGTAGGTAAGGCCCATAGCTGCCCATTTCTTCATCAGCAACAGCTGTGCATATATATGTAATTTGGTGTGACATTTGAAACCTTCCACCCCTGAGAGAGGTGTCAGGACAACAATAATACTTGTTGTACAGCCAATTGGAATTGATAGGTTCCATGTCCAGTAGACATGTGTGCGGAATGGGCAGCTATGTATGGGGCGTAATTTTTTGTGGGTACAGAGTGCCCTTTTTTTTTTTTTTCAGGTGAGAGTGGTATGTCAGGTGAAGGTAGTCGGTACAGCTGGGGAGGTAGGTTGGGTAGGTTAACAGACGAGACAAACAAGACGCATACAGGGCGTGTATGACACGTGTGGGGGTTACACAATTGACGGGACGGAGGTTTGGATATCCAGAGCCCATGAGCCCACAGATGGCAACAGTGGAACTGATATCCCCACCCATAGGCAGTTGCCACTGTTCCTTCAATGCCCAGGACGGGGCTGTGCTGGGGGCTGTGTAGGCGGGGCAACAGGCATGCCCGTTAGTTGCGCCACCCGTGCCTCGAGCTGGCGTAGGGGCTCAAGGACAGAGTCCCGAATCTCCCTACGCACCACAGTCCGGACGCTACGGAGGGTGAGTGGTGGATCTCCTCCAGCCACACTTGCAGAGGGGGGGCGAGCCCCATCCCCTGCAGCGCTTCCACCCGCAGGTGGCACAGGGCCACCAGAGGAGGGTCCGGACTCGGCACTAGTGCCAGGTGCACTCGCCAGCTGAGGTGGGAGGTGGGTCCGCTGGAACCCGTCTTCCCTGTCGTTCTATGTTTTGCATTATGTCATGACAGTTTGGGTTAGTGACATATAATACCATTCACAATTAGTTGTAACAGCATGCATTAGTATTCCCATTAACCAAACACCCAGATATTCACACCATTGAACAGCGTGCATAACACATGCATAATTTGAACAGAAATACACCGTCCAACAACATGCAGGGTTAATTGATGGCAACAGGCCATCAGGTGTGGATGTATGAACAGGGCAGATGCATCAACAGACATGCAAATATATATGACCCAACAGGACAAACATCCAGGGGTGTTAATTGTGATTGCACATACCATTTTCACGTGGAATAGGTTATATGTAGTTATAGGTTGGGGTGAAGAAAGTAATATTAACACCTTTGAATAACAATACATATGCTGTACATTTCTAATAGCTACAGTTATATACACACTACTGTTCTAACTACAGTTTCCTATATGTTAACTATTTCAACTTGGTGATAGGACTGTTAATGCAACATCAATATACATTTTATGGTTCTTCATACACATTCATATCTAGCTTTGTTCAGCTACATCTAGGCTACATTTGCTTTATATGGCTGTAGACAAGTGTGGATGTATGGTATATCAGACAAACATCCTATCTGCATATTGCAGACTGAGAGCAACATATCCTGATTTTGGGATACACATTCCAGATGCAGCAACACTTTGAACAGATTTAGCTGTTTGGTTTTGAATCTCACATGCATTTCATTCTGTCTTGACTGCAGTATACTTTATTCAGGGGTTATTACTACTGTATTGCTGGATTCATGGCACTTTCTCACACTCTCTCACTTGCTTTCATTTTACTATTCAGGATGGTACTTCTAGGCTTTATTGACATGTTTTAACAGTAGTTATTACAATCCTTTCCAGCAGTCACACTTCTGTCATGTTTCAGTATTTCCACAGGGATATATTTCACACATGTGATTTATCATCTTCTGCAGCTATACTTTTCAGCCTGCTGCAGGTTGTGTACTATTTTCTTACAGGCAGGGCATTTTTATATCAGGATATATGTCAGACAGTTTTATGTTTAGCTTACACTTACAGGCTGCAAACTATTGTGATCAAGCAATACTTGCATACACTTTCACACTGTTACTTGCAGATTTTATTCCTTACTGACTACACTGCACTCTTATGATGACTGTCATACTTTGATATTTCTTTACAGTTACTGGTAGTGGATTACTGACCTGCCTGGTGGCGCAACCGCACCAGCCTATCGCCATAGACTCTGCGGTTCGCAGAACGGACACCTGCAGCTGTAATATAAATGAAGTAATATTGGAATACACATCTCCATAATATCAGCTAGTTTAACTTTTTACATACATAATTAAATGTTACTTACTCAGTGGTGGGGCATTGGGTGTTTGCCGGGCCTCCTGGATCCAAAGGTTCAGTTGGTCCTGCTTGCGTCTCTTCAGGTCCGCATGGTGGTGACGGACCTGCTCACCTGTCCTTGGAATCCCTGTGGCACTGGTGAGTTCATGAGCCAACCGGTCCCACGCCTCAGCCCTGTATGCTCCCCAGAGGACCTGGCCCTGCATGAGTTGGGCCTCATGATTGTGGACTAGGAGCCAGGCCATGTACCTGGACTCCTCAACACCCCACCTCTGTGCTCGAAAGCGACTACCCTCTCCTACTCCTGACATTCTGCCTGCAGGTCTGTTCTACAATTGTTTATGCTGTGTATTCCCGCCTATGGGGCTTATATAGTCCGTTTTTCCCGCACATATCTGTGATTGGCCATTTTGGAATTGTATCAACTTCAGTAAACCTGCATTGTCATGCTCTAGTTTGTATTCATTCCTATATATGAGCTATTATTGCATTTCTAGGTACTGCTGTCATGGCTTAGTGGTTCTGTACCTTGACTATGGTGTATAGTATCCTGGGTTCGAACCTGGCCACTGCTTTTTATTTTTCATGACTGTCTAGACATGCTGAGGGGTGTGTCTGTGTAAAGGCAGTTTTGATATGGTTTGCTCAACGTTGCCCGTCGGTTAGCTTGTTTGTGCAGTGCGCAGCTCCGCGCAAACGGGGTACGCTGCTTTAAGCCTCATTTGGCTATCGGCACGCATATTACGCTCAGCTCAGCTAGGTGCACATAGATTCAACATGTTAAATGACTGCTCAGCTACGGGCACGCATTTTGCACCAGTTAAACCACTGCTCATCTACGGGCACATGCACTCACTCTGTTAAACTGTAGCTCAGCTATGAGCACATCTGGCATTTTTTCTTCTTTTGGTACCTCACATGTCTTCAATATAAATGGGCTATTTCATTACATTTTACATGAATTGTGGTTTTATGTGTACATATTTGTCAGGGACTTGTTTCCTGTTTATTTTGCAAAAAAAAAATTGGTGTTGTGGGGGCTCGAACCATGAATGCCTGCTCTTCCGCCAACATCTCTACCGCTACGCTATTGCTTCCTGGCTTATTTTTCATATTTAGTTCTTATATGCTTTCCCACTGACTGCTAACTGTAACTGCGCTTACGGCACGCCAAGCAAACGAGCACTCACGGTTAAACATCTTTACAATTTAAAAAAAATATATAACATGTTCATTTATATTTCTTTTATGTTTATAGTCTGTAGGGGCATGTGTTGTGTTGTGTTTATTCACATTTCCGTGGACTCTGTTTTGGGTGTCTACTTTGGGCACTTTTACACTTCTGGGGGCGTGTCCGCTTGCAGGGCTCGGCCTATGGACACGCCCCTACTGTCTTACACGGACCGTGTTAGACTTAGGTGTGATTCAGCATGCTCTCATGAATATGCAGAGCATGCTGACATCACTCCGTTTAACTGCAGCCTCCGTGTAAGAGTTATAACTCTTACACGGAGGCTTCGTGAATCCTGGGGAATGTCTTTACTGGATTAAATGTGACAATAGTAATATGCAAATTTGAAGTTTGAGTTTAAGATGCTTTCAGGTAATAATTCTCATAATTTATAATTGTATTTAATTTATAATTATATTCATAATGTGGAACTCGCATTTCTTTTCTAATCCATTTGTAACAAGTGTGAAGCATTCCTTGCATGTGCCTCTGTCCTTGCTTCAGGCTATCTTCCGTAGCATTGGTGGGGTAGTGGTGAGCATTGCTATCTTCCAAGCAGTTGTCCCAGGTTGAATTCCCAGCCAATATGAGAAATCTATGAGCTCTGGCTTCTGTGATCTTCAGTATATCCCTACCTGTATATCAAGCTCCCATCTGTATAACTCTTAGCAGAATCTTTCTTTGGTATCAGGCTGCCACCTGTATAACTCATTAATCCTTCCCTGTTGCTTCCATTCTTTTTGTATGAGCAGATTACTTTTGTTCCACCTAAAGGCCATCTCATTACACGACAGATCATGCAGCTGTTTTGGACTCAACTATTTGATCATTTTATTGAATAATCTGTCTTCATATTCCACTGTGTGGCAGCACACACTTAAACCTCCCATCTCTAAATTGCAGAACACTGCCTCTCATAATGTGGAACGAATTTTCAAAATGTGAAATGCTTTCTAGTAGCTTACAAAGAACTTAACCTAGGAAGCTCACAGTATGGTTAAATGTGTTATTTGATGCTTACAAAAGTAATTTTTTTAAACTGAAATGAGGAAACTATTGTTTCCCAGTGTCAAAACTGAAAAAAAAACACAGCGTTGGATGATAAATCCATTTTTTCTAAAGTTCAGTAATCCAGTATGGAAGAAGAAAATCACTGGAGCCATGATAAACCGCATTCATTCTTTATTAAAATACCATAAAAATTTCCTTGCAATAATCCTCATTAAAACACACTAATTTATGCAAGTAAAACTTTCGCACTAAGGCGTCATCAGGCAGATATCTGTATGAGTTATTCAACTGGATTTAAAAAGGAAAAATTTGTCACATGACTCAGTTAATAGATAAATTCACCTGCTTATTTAGTTCTTGTAACAGAGATTTTAAAGTTATAATTCCATTTAATCCAGTTGCAATATGTTCTCCATGTCTTAAAATCCATTTCATTTCGTCACTGTCAGTTAAGTATACTGTCACCTCCACGTAATGGTTCACGTATTATATTTAAAATCATGAATTTAAAACTATGCGTATCATCAGTTTCATGTATATGTTTGTAAAGTGCATTAGTGACAAAATGTCTACTGATATCTGAAATATGGTTACCAGTTCTCTCTCTCTTAATTTCCTGTTTGTCATACCAACATAATATGTGTGCATTTTGTCAAATTCACTAAATGCTGAGAATCACAATTACCATATGCATTCAGTGTAAACTCACAACCATGTACTGGGTGAACAAAAGATTTGGCTGTATAAATGTACGGGCAGAAGACGCGTTTGTTATATCTGAATGTCCCTTTCTTGGTGCTATGAAAAATCAGTGTATGTTTAGGTTGTTCTTTATAACATTGTTTATTTCTCAAACATGATGTACTGTTTTATCCAAAAACAGGTCTGTCAGGTGTAATATTTCTCATTTGAGGAATATTGGTAAGAATTGACTAATATTTATACATAATCTGCTGAACAGCATGAGTATTATTATTGTATGTAAGCATACAGCGCTGTATTTTGTGCAGAGGTTCTCATCTAGTTATAAAATTATTTTGATAAGAAAATATTGGTTTAGCTGAAGTTTTATGCATTTAAATAAACTGGCGCTGTATATCTAGAACATCCTGTGAATTATAGCCTCTAACAATGAAATCCTGTGCAGTTGTATAAAGTTTTTCATTCATTTTGTCATCTTGTGTGTTGAGTTTAGCTGTTCTAATCATTTGATTCTTGACAATGTTATTAAAGATAAAATGTAGGTGCATAGTTGTTCTGTGGAGGTATGTGTTTCTTTTAACTGGTTTTCTGTATAAAGTGGTGTCTAAATGGCCTTCATCATTTTTGAATAATGTTATGTTTAAAATATTAATTTTATAGCATGATGATTCCATTTTAAACTTTAGAAATTGTGTAGTAGTTGAAATATATTCAAGGAAACCATCAAGGGCTACTGATATACCTTGCCAGACTAGAAGGAAGTCTGCAAATCTTCTGTAGAAAATAACCTGTTCACTATGTGGATTTGTGTTTGAAAGTACATACCGTCTTTCTCATATGTATCCGATCTCCTCAGACTTTGGAGCAAAACCTTCCTTGATGCCAACCTTTGTTCCTCCTCTGACTTCGTTAAAGTCTTAGAGTTATCAGCTTAGAATCTTCCGGTGCTGACTGCATTGGTTCCAGGGATTCTTTTTCCTTGGAGACAGTTTCTACTCAGAGGTCTTTGGTCCACTCAGAGCAGGAGACCTTTCATAGCAGTAGCTGCTCTGTCGACTCCAAGGGGTAAGATTCCGCTATTGTTTTTTCAGAGCCTTCTCTGCACCTCAGGGCTTCAGCATGGAGCAGCTCCACTCCACCTTCAGTCTCAGGAACTGTCCTCTTCTGATACCTCAGCAGAACACCCCCACTGAGGAGCTCCCTAAGAAGAGATTTTGTAAGAGGAAACACTTAGATTCCCCTGAGGAATCGGTCACAGAGGACACTGATTTTGATGAAGGGGAGGGATCCCCAAAGTCACCACCGATTACATCTCCTTTGGAGATATCCTGGAAATATTAAAATAGAGGGATGCCTGGAAGTCCCCAAACTCCCTCCCCTGCGGAGTCCGTGTACCTGCAGGCTTTCATCTTCTGACCCTTTACCTCTTGGGTGACTCTGCCCATTGATAATCTAATACAATTGATTGCTGAGGAGGCATGGATGGCTCCTGACACCATAGACTCCATTCGCCGGAGGGCAGACAAAATCTTATCAGCGCCTGAAGACAAACCCTTTTGGGCAAAAGGACAACCGGTTGATGCCATGGTCATGGTGGCACCCACAAAGAAAGAACTGGCTGAGGAGAGTTCCTCTATCCATCCACCCAGCAAAGAGTCTCGGGTGATGGATAGGTTTGGAAAGCGGGTTTATGCCTCATTGACCTTTGCCCTTAGGACTTTGAATTTTTCTGGCATATTTTACCAGATGTCAGGGAGATCTGATTAAAGAATTATTGGATACCCTAGCAGGAACCATTTCTGAGTAACTTTAGAACAAGGTTGCTTCTCAGTTGGCCACCCTGGAGTCTGTATCTAACTCGTCCATGAGGCTCATCATCTATGCAGCCAAAGGGACTACAAGGGTGGCGAGTTCAGGTGTCACCATTAGGAGGCATGCCCATATGCACCTCATTCAAGTCTTCATTCGTCAATGCACCCTTTGACAGTTCCTCCCTCTTTGGCCCAAAAGTCAGAGAAATGCTATCCCGGTGTGGAAAGACCCTTTCTAATGTGGGCATACTTTTCTCCACTAACCCATCGATCCTTTTCTAGAAATCAGAAAGATAGTGGGAAATGTGGTTCAAAACATCCCAAGGGTCTTTTCAGGACACATGCGGAGGGAGCTCCCTCAGGGGCAGAAGCAGGAGCTTCAGTGGAAGATGCCATCCACATGGCAGAAATGATCTGCAAAACCAGGATTTCAGAGATTTCTTCTCCAGCAACCCCTTGCAACACTCCTGAAAGCTGGAAATTCATCCCTGGTTTTGGCACCTGTGTCTCTAATGCAAACAGGTAACCTGTAAATGTGGTTCATCTCCCAGGCCCATGCTTACACTTATCAAGAGTATCAGAGCTTGTCGGAGGCTTGGGATGCAAGGCTGGGCTTGGAAAGGCCCTTGTGGTCATTAGCCTAAGAAACATCTGTGAACCTATGAAAGGAGGCCCAATTGTCTTCCTCTGCAGGCAGTTGGGGGGGGGGTCGACTTTCACTGCACCAAGGCACCTGGCTAAAAATTACTTCAGATTCCTGGGTGCAGAGGATTACATCCAGAGGTTACACTATTCCACCCCCCCACACACTTGCAAGAAAATCTGCGATGTTCCACCCAAGCAGTTCTAGAGATTGAAAAACTGATAAGCAACAGAGTCATCCAGAAAGTCCCACCAGACCAAATGGGATCTGGAATTTACTCAAGATTCTTTTTAGTGCCAAAAAAAAGACGGGACTGCAGGCCTATTTTGGATCTCAGCGTACTGAAAGAAAATCTGTTTGCCAAACCAAATTCCAGATGGTCACGGTACAGTCCATTTTTCTATTTCTGGAAAAAGGTGATTGGATGTGCTCAGTATATCTTCAGGATACATATTACCATATAAAGATGGAGAAATGATTGAGAAGATTCCTCTGCTTTTGACTAGGAGACCGTCACTACCAGAGTCCTGCCCTTTGGTCTCACCACAGTCCCCAGCGTGTTCACCAAGTGCATGGCAGCAGTCACAGCTCACTTAAGACTGCAGGGATTCTGGGTGTTTCCCTATTTGGATGACTGGCTTATTGCTGCCCCAACCAGGCATCAGCTGATCCTCGCACGGAGCCTCATTCATCTGCTTTGCTGTTCACTAGGAATAACAGTGAACCATGACAAATCAAAGCTCACTCCAACTCAAAGGTTGGAGTTCGTAGGAGCTCTTCTGAATACCAAAACATCCATAGCTTCTCTTTCTCCTGCCAGACTTCAGAAAGTCAGAATTCAGGCTCAGAAACTAATGAACAGCAAGAAAGTTGTTGCACATTTAGTTCTACAAGTACTACACTCTGTGGCTGTGACATCCCCAGTTCCCTTAGTGAGGTTCCACATGAGATTTTTACAGTGGCTACTGGCGTCTCAATGGACAGTGTCATCCATGGACATATCTGACTTGATTTTGATCACCAACCATTGCAAAAACTTAGCTTGGTGGGTTCTCCAAAGATATTCTACTAGGACAGTCATTTGTCCCCATCACAACCCAAGGCCATAGTGACCACTGATGCCTCCCAGATGGGTTGGGAGAGCATTATCTGGAAAGACTGTCCAAGGCACTTGATCCCCCATGAGGCCAAATTGCATATCAGTGCCCTAGAGCTAAGGGCAGTGCTTCTAGCATTGCAAGCATTCCAAACTGTCCTTCCCTTGGGGACGATTGAATTCCAAATGGGCAATATGTCAGTAGTTTGATGCATCAACAAACCAGGAGGAACCAAATCTTACACCCTATGTTGAGAAGCACTCAGTGTGTGGCGATGGACAATCTCTTCCAACTGCTTTTTCTTAGCAATGCACATTCTGAGGAATTCCAGTGTGATAGCAGACAAATTGAGCAGGAGCATTCTACTGCCTCACGAGTGGTCTCTCAATCCAGCAGTGGCGGAGAACATATTCCTTCACTGGGGCCAGCCTTGCTGCAATCTCTTTGCCTCTCCTCTGAACAGCAAATGCAGCAAGTACTTTGCCCTAATCCCCCTTGCGCAGGAGTCACCAAGGGATGCTGTCATCCACACTTGGCCCTCCGGACTTCTGTATGCATTTCCCTCAATTCCTGTGAGCCCAAGGTTCCTTCAGAAAGCAACCAGGCTGAAGAACAGGATTATCCTCATTGCTCCCTTTTGGCCTGAACAGATGTGGTTCCTCTTTCTTTGACCTTACCTGATTCAACAGCCATGGATCCTGGACCTGGCTCCAGATCTGTTGTCCCACCCAGAGGGACTAATGCACCCTAACATTCTACGCAGCAAGCTGACAGCTTAGTTTCTCCATTTCCATCTATAGCCAGGCTTCCTACTCTTTTTTTTTTTTTCCCTGGTGTGTCACATGCTTTTAGCTTCTCATACGTGAGCCACATGAAAGCTGTATGTCAGTAAGTGGAAAAGATTTACTGTCTGGGCTTGTGCTAACAATTTAGGCCCCTTTTCAGCTCTTATTGATTAGAGACTGGAATATTGATCATCTCTTTTCAACACAGGTGCATCCCAGTCAAAAGTCATAGTCTAGCTAGCAGCAATATCTAACTTCCATAATGGTATTGAAGGATCAACCTTGATTTCCCATAGACTGTGCAAAGCTTTTTTGAAAGGGATGTTTTTGTTAAAACCTCCGTACAAGGATCCTGCTCCTCCATGGAACTTCACCCTAGTATTACAGTCCATTATTCTGCGTCCTTTTGAACCTTCAGTTGATTGAGATTTAAAATTTTGTTATGGCAAACCATTTTCTTGGTAGCTATTATAGATGCTAGAAGAATTTTGGAAATGCAGGCCTTGTTATATAAACCACTTTACTTGCTTTTTCATAAAGACAGAGTGTCACTAAAAACTAATCCCTCCTTTTTCCCAAAAATTGCCTCAGAGTCTAAGATCAATGAGACCGTTAGCTTGCCTGTATTTTTTCCAAGTTTTGCGAATAAAGGGGAATACTCCTTACATTTGTTGGATGTTCGTAGACAACTACACTTCTATCTACACAGAACAAAAAATCTCAGAAAGCCAAACCAACTATTTGTCCTTTTCTCCTACAAAACTTGGTCAATCAGTAAACAAAATAACATTAGCCAGATGGCTTAAAGACTGTATTACTTATATCTATGAAAGAAGGAACTTAAAATTTCCTAGACCTATAAAGGCACACACTACAAGGGTTATAGCCACCTCGGCATTATTTCAAGTGAGAGCATTCCTAGATGACATCTATGCAGCAGCAGCTTGGGCTTCTCCCCATACCTTCATCTCTCACTACAAACTAGATCTGGTCTCCAGGGGATGAGCATCGTTTGGTTCTTTGGTGCTCAGAAATATTCTTCCACGAGTCCTCCCTAGATCTGTGGTAGCTAGGGACTCTGTCCCATAGGTCAAGGATTAAATGAAAATGGACAACATCAGATAAAGAAGTTATGTACTCATCACAACGTTCCATCTGTGTAGTCCATTTTCATTTATCCTTGACTGTCCTCCATACTTTCCCCCAACCATGAAGTGTTTTTTTTTTTTTGGTGGAGCAGGTCATGGCACATCCTACTAGGCATTTTTGTTATATGACTCCAAATGTGGTCTCTGTGAAGGTTTATACAGTGTTTATTCCTTTGTCTTCTCTGCAAACTCAATCTGAGGTAAATGGGAGAGGAGCATTATGGGTAAGGGAATAGCGTGAGAGTTTTTGGTGTGTGCAAGCTGTTTGTAACAGCCAAGTTGGTTCCGATGCTTGGAACTAGACCCATAGGCCAAGGATAAATCAAAATAGACAACGCAGATGGAACGTTATGATGAGTACATGACTTCTTTTTTCATGTGTATGTTTCTAAAGTGTGTTAGTGATAATGTGTCTACTGATATCAGAAATATGGTTATCAATTCTCCGTCTTAATTTCCTGTTTGTCATACCGACATAATACGCTGAACGTTGTGTACATTTTGCCAAATATACTAAATGCCAAGAATCACAATTACCGTAAGCATTCATTGTAAACACACAACCATGTACTGGATGAACAAAATATTTGGTTGCATAAATGTATGGGAGGACACATTTGTTACATCTGAATGTCCCTTTCTTGGTGCTATGAAAAATCAGGGTATTTTTAGGTTGTTCTTTATAACATAGTTTATTTTTCTGACTTGATGTTCTTTTATATCCAGAAACAGGTCTGTCGGGTACAACATTCTCAGTTGGGGAATATCTGTAAGAATTGACCAATATTTTTGAATAATCTGCTGAACAGCACAAGTATTCCTATTGTATGTAAGCACTGTATTTTGCTCTGAGGTTCTCATCTAGTTGCAAAAGGATTTTGAAAAATATTGGTTTAGCTGAAGTTTTAAACATTTCAGTTACCTGACACTGTATATCCAGAACATCCTGTGAATTATAGCCTCTAGCAATGCAATCCTGTACAGCTGCATCAAGTTGTTGTTTAATTTTATCATCTTGTGTGTTGAATTTAGCTATTCTAATTATTTGATTCTTGACAACATTATTAAAAATACAATGCAGGTGCATACTTGTTCTGTGGAGGTATGGGTTTCTTTTAACTGGTTTCCTATATAAAGTGGTGTCTAAATATCCTTCATCGTTTTTAATAATGTTATGTCTAAAAATTTAATTTTATAGCATGACAATTCCATTTTAAAGTTTAGAAATTGCGTAGTAGTTGAAATATATTTAAGGAAACCATTAACTGATGTACCTTGCCCAACTAGAAAGGTTGTCTACAAATCTTCTGTGGAAAATAACCTGCTCATTATGTGGATTTGTGTTTGAAAGTACATACTGTCTTTTACATATGTACATAACTATATTGACGTAAATATTGGCAACTGATGTGCCCATTGCTACACCTCTCTTTTGTTTGTATAATTGTATTTGAAAGAGAAAGATACTGTTTGTTAAACAATGGAACCATTGTGCTGTAAAATTAACACTGCTCATGATGGTCTTTATGGAGAATCTGTCTCCCGCACTGGAATTTACCCTTTCTGGATGACATGAACCCCACAAGCAACTAAAACAAAGGAAAGAAGATAAGAACAAAACCTCAATGGGGCACTTATCTGAAATCAGCTTGGTGAACCAGCAAATGAAGCGAGCATTCAGACCGACGATCAAAGGCGTTGTACAGACTGGTGGCAAAAAAGTTCTGAGGATGGTATGTCTAGACACAGTGTACCTCCAGCATCCTAAAGACTTTGGTATACTGACCGGATGTCAGGCCACCATTGTCAGGGATCCCTATTGTGAGGAATACTGCAACAGTGAAGAGAAGGATATCTACTGTTATGGTAAGGTCTTACAGAACTCTACCTTTTGGATATAAATAATACTACTTGCATTTTGTCATTTTTGTCATTCATTTCTAAAATATGAAGTTTCTTCTACATTGTTTATTTCTAAACATATGAATGTTGATTGATGATATTACTTGGCACCTAGATAAGATGGTGATTTATTGTAAACTTTTTATGCACTTTGTCCTGAAAAAGTGTGCATAGTCATGCGCAGGTGAACTGTACTGATTGCAGCTATAGTTTACAGTACCCAAATTTAGTGTATGCAAGCATGAGAGGCAACATATAAATGTTTATATGTTTGTATGTTTTGTAGTTAGGAGGGAGTACCAGAATGAATTTTATAGGCAACAGTCAGTAACTGTTGAAAGATGATTTGTGGATGAGCATGCATTATTGGACTATTCACAGATTTGCATTTCTCTGCTGAGTTTAACATTCCTTTGAAAACTCAGTGTATTAATTGAAAAAAGTAGAGACACGTTGAAAACTCTACCATAGATGTAGGACTCAATGGCTTTGCTAGAAAGAAGAATGCTAGAGAAGTAGGTAAAATAATCAAAATGTTCATAATGTGTGCATATGAGAGATAGGAATCAAACAACCTGCAGTGTAGATGTGCCGAGGTAAAAATTATATTTGCATGTGGGACCATGTGCTTAATGAGTGTTTTGTCTTGGTCTTTATGCAAGTAAGGTAAAGGAGGTCACCAAGATAGTAAAGGATGATCAGCTCAAATGAAATATGGGCAGGTGGTGCAAAAACTTGATAAGTAGTCGACAAGAAGCTTTGGGGAGTTTATTGGTTGGTGTTAGATGGATGTTTCACTAGGTGTTGAGAGAGCTCTGACATCTGTCTACAAGGCTGTTTATCCTTTCTGCGGAGTCCAGTATAATCCCTAGAAGGAATCGCTGAAATGTCTTGCACTAGAATATCAAAATGCAAGGCAGTATTTGTGAAACAGCATATAATGATGTGGTTGCCATCAGAATGTCAAAACTGCAGCAGTTAGCATTGCATAAGCTGCATGGTAGATGGCTCAGAGAGGAACCACACGAGGGGAGGTGTCTTTCTGTCATTATGATAAAACAAATGCTAGGGAATGTTACTTTTGTGAATGGGTGTGTGTTTGGAAAAAGCTCAAGTAAATGTTCCTACACCAGACATGTAACATTGGCACAACATACTTAAATTTGTTCTTCTTTGTCTTCTTGTGATATATGTAGAATCCCAGAAGCTGAAATGGAGGCTAATTAGCTAAGAGATACAGTTATTTGTATATTTGTTTTTAGTTTAAAAATCCTAATTTGCCTAGGGTGGCCCTGCAGTATTACTACCAAAGCCAGATGGTTCCATCCATTTCCTAAGTCGTGAAGTGTGATGTTTACCCACTGCCACAGGTGGACTGAACTGCTTGAAAGGTTGTAGACTGCTTGATATTTTTCCACCCTTGACTTCAGAAAAGGGGGTATTGTCAGATCATTCTGACTGAGCAAGCCAAAGAAAATAAAATATTTCTAATCCTGATGGTCTGTTTCAAAAAAAAAAAAAAAAAGATTCTTCCTTTTGGCCTTCATAATGCCCCTGCTGCATTACACCCCGTGGGGAACAGCATTCTATGACCCTATTCCAACTGTGCTGCTGCCTATCTAAATGGTGTTATCAGTTCTAATGAGAATATTAGGCCAATAGCCAGTCCTCTTAATTTGGAAGATAGTCATGGAAGAGACCAGTTACTCAGAATTTATTGGTTGAAGGATAGGAAATCCCCAGGTTAAAAAAATCTGAAGCCATGGCTAATAAACAAGAAGCAATTCAGGACCTTTCTAGTATGTCATTCAAGGAAATTCATTCTTAGTATGGCCACCCTCGCATTCACTTTAACCAAAGCCAGGGCACCACTGAAATTTAAGTGGATTGAGGAGCCTAAACAGTGATTCATTGCTCCAAAAGCTGCTATGTGCATACATTCTGTTGTGATTACACCTGACTTCTCTAGAGAATTTGTGCCACAAATAGATACCTTCAACAAAGGCACTGGGGCTATTTTTCTCACAAGTAATAGATGGGGAAGAGCATCCAAAGTAGGGAACTGAACCCACAAGAAGTGCAGAATGCCACACTGGAGAAGTGCCTGGCTATTACACAGATGAGCCTGACACAAAGATAAAAATCCCTGGATAACCCATCATTTTTCAGTGTAGCAGCCATTTAACTTCTCTGATCATCCAAGACCCATGATATGGTAATGCATGTGGGTTGTTCTGCATCCCTGAGCTGACTACTTGAGTCTGTCAGTTTTCTGGGACTGGGGTGGGGTGGTGTGATTATACCACAAGGTCTGATAGCAGATATTTTAGCAATGACATATTAGCTTTCATTTGGACTGAAATTTCCATTGTAGGTAGATCTTTAAGAGGCCAAAATAATTTGACAGAAATCCTCAACAAAACGTGATATCTGTTCTCAGTCTTTAGGATAATAGTATGAGGTAATAGACCTGGGTTTCATTTTAAACTGGGTGAGGATGTAACATAAGACAAACTGCCAACAAAGTTTTGCTGTGAAAAGCTAGAAAAATAATGGAGTTTGGGCCTAAATTATCTGGGCCTCAGTGGACACTACAATTGTCTTCTACATTTGTACAAGGCTTGTTTGTCAGGAATTGTGCCTTCCTGTTTTGTGCTACTGCTTTGTGAAATGAAGTGCTGCATTATATTACCAGATGAAACTTTAGCTGATTACATTATTACAAGCTGCATTATCAGAAAGGTAAAGTGGCAGGATTTTCCTTCTGAGACTAAATAGCTTGTCTTCAAACTCTGGGCTTTAGCATTTTTTTATGTGGCTACTTTTTCATTAAGTTGAGAGAGAGACTTCTACAAAGAAGAAGGCAGCATATTTGAAGGGAGTATTTTGCTATGTAGATGAGGATGTAGAAAATCCTGTTCTGTTTGCTTTGAGTGAATTAACTGAATTATGTTTATGTTCTGGAGTTTGTATGTCTCGGTAAAACCCCTTTGCTACTAAACCACAGCAGTAGTGGTGTTTTCTTGACAAATGAAAGCCAGGTTTGTCGCACAGTAAATTATACTTGGGATTACCTACTACCGTTTCCCTTCTTTGCCCAGTCATATTTTCATCTACCCTGTTCATCCCTTTGAGGTCCAATACTGGTATGATACTGGTCTCTGTAGGACAATGAGGCATTTATATTCAGCACAGTCATGTTCTCTCTTCACTTATTAATCAGCCTGAGTACAGCAAGTCATGTGTTTGCACAGCAGTGCTTTTGTTTGCATTGGGCTCTTCTTAGTCTAATATTAGCCATTTGTTTCTGACAGTTTCTGTGGAAGATGTCAAAATAAAGCCTATGAAGTGTGTCTTTGATGAGCAACTAGCTGCAGTTTTACTCTATTAAAATATTCTCCTCTGATAAGGACCTGGAAAAAAAGGCATTTCACAAAGATAGGATAGTTAGGAGAGAGTTGAAGCAGGATAAAGGGTAATCTTTAAAAGAGTCAGACAAAAAAATGAACATGAGTGGCAAAGTCCAGCATGACTTTGAAGGAAGCTACTTGTCATACTGATAACTCTCAAAACCGGAGACACATAATTGTTCTGTTTAGTACCAAAGTGTCCTCCTCACTGTCCTTGGTGCTGCATAATGTAAATAGTAAACTAACAGCTTCATTAGTATGTTAGTTAATACCAGTTCTGATTACTCTGTAGCCAAAGTATTTGTTTGTGGAAGAACCTAGTAGCACTACACATCTTAAGCAAGATATTCTTATCCTCTGTGCATTTGGCCCTATCTGCTTCTGATACATTTTTTTAGAGACTATTTTTGTCTTAGTTCAGGGAACCAGGGGTCAGCAACAAGGACCTTAGCTGGTCTCTTCCTTTGGCCAATTATCATCTGTTCTTAAAATGCAAAGATGCAGAATTTTACAGATAGAGGTGAAGTTCCTTAAGGATAAATCGAAAATCAGAAAGAAACCATTTCTTATTTGATGCCAAGGGTATTTTTTTTACCCATGTAGGGGCTTGTTCTTTCTAATACTCTTCCACTCATTCTTTGCATTTGCTGCAGTGGAGATCTTTGTAGAAATGCTAAACTTTATACGAGAGTTTTTCAAATGGCCTGCAAGAATCCTTCCTAAGTTAAAGTAGAAAGATAATGGGGCTCCCAGATTCAGAATAGATGGTCTCTGTTATGATAACTCGCAGGAAGGCTTGATGTATACACAGGATTTATAGAATATCTGTAAGACCAGACCACAAGCTACCAGCTCCCTTACATCTTCATCTCAGAATACAAAGTCTTGCCTTTTATCATCTTTGCTATTTGGCAAGGAATCAAGGCTCTCAGATGGATAAGGTTAAAAAAATATATACACACAGCCATTTCGGCTGTCAGAGCTTGAAAATGTCTAGTTCACTTTTTATTTCTCCTACTTCTTAATTGAGACATACCATTCTTATATTCTTTACTTAATGACTCTTATTATACATTCTGATTCCATGTTTATATTACAGTTATTCCTATTACCTAGGCTGGAGACTGATCTCGCTTCTTCCTTACTAAACTGCTCTAACTTCATATCTTCAGTCCAAAGACATGCACATTCCTTACTGCCATTTTGTACTGACATCAACAAGTATGACATGTTGTCCAACTTCATTTTCAAAATGTCCCATAGTGCTTTTAATGTAACACAATATTCACAATCCCTTTGTAATACTCTACTCCAATTAGTTTTTACATGTTTCACACAATCCTAAATAGCCCTACAGTAAAAGGCCTTGTAACACACAACTGTTTAACAATTTCATTTTGTTATATAACATTTGGGTTAAATTTGTTTTTAAAAACAACTCTCAAAGTCTAAAAAACAAACTGAAAAAGTAATTATTTTAAAACCTATAAAACATACCTGGAAGCTAAATAACACTAAATCTCTGTCACATAACCGCACTGTCATGTTAACATACCAACACACACACACAGACAAGCAAATAGCATCTTTGCGGCATGAGCAAGTGCGCATCCACTCATTAACATAAGTTTAAATTGCTTAAGAACTTCAGTGGCTACTAATGATTAAAAAAAAAAAAAAAAAAAAAACTTTACACCCCCCTCTGTTTTTTCAGAATTACCTTGGGCAAAAGCCCTTCTACTCAGACAAAACCTACAAGGTTATATGAGAAACTAATCAATGTAAAGTAAAATGGTTTGATATACAGACCTGCAATATGTGCTCTGTATTAATTTAGGGCAGAACTATGAAAATATGAATGAAATGACCTCTAGTGGCAAGGCTGTAAACTGCAAAATGTCTCAGTTTGTCAATACCAGGAGAAAGGAATGAGCAACACTTGGCCACAGGGCCGGATTAAGCCTTTTTCTGTGTGTGTGTGTGTGTGTGTGTGTGTGTGTGTGTGTGTGTGTGTGTGTGTGTGTGTGTGTGTGTAGGGGGGGGGTTGGTCCTTCATGACATTGAACTTGACTTGTGTGACTACTACTCTGTCTACCTGTGTCGTGATTGTCACATGACCACTGGGCAGCCACATAATCTGAGTCTGTAAAAACTGCACAGATTATTTAGGTAAGGAAATGGAATATGAACGCAAATCTAATTTAGCATGTAAAAAAAACCTGTCACTTTTCCGTGTTTTTGAATACTGATCAGCAGTGCTGCATTTACTACAATGATGAGACTTTTCTGATTAGTGCTTGCTTGTATTTCACAGTAAATACACACCAAGTAAAGCTTATTCTAGTCATTATTTTATTTGTTGCAAGACTCCATATTACAAGGTGATTGCTGTTTATAGTTTGAGATGTAGCCGAGTTAAGTCTGAGGGTAAATTAAAATGTAGACTTCTAATTAAGTGTAGATTTTGGAAACAATCCAGTTGTTGAGATTCTTCTTAAACATGGATAATGTCTCACATCGTTGAATATATAACAGAGTCTTATTCCTAAAGTACATTATAGAATTGGTTTAAAATGTAGAACAAAATGTTAATTTACACCTATTAATTTAAAAGGCATAAAGTTTTAATATTAATAAGCAAAGATCTTAATCTCTTAGAGCCTGTTTGCCAGTCATAGTTTACCATGCAGAAAATATAATTTATTCTAAGTAGACCAATCTGTTCCAATCTAGTATTATATGTAAGATGTTTAAACTCAAAAAATCGTTCTGCATTGTATTCCTTCTAGAATAACTAGGTAATGCTTGCTATAAGCACAAAACAAAGAACTGTATTCTATGATTGGCCTCAAATAAACTATGTAAAGCCTTTTCATGAGGGTAATGTCCTTGGTAGTAAAGTTCTTGAAAATTAGCCCAAGTAATCTCATTGCCTTAGGTTTAGATACTTGAGCCTGAGTCTTAAATTTAAAGGTTTACTCCTAGTAATACCAGCTCTTTATAATCTGGTCTTTCTGTAAGATCAACTGATCATTTTTCCCCCTTGTAATAGATGAACTTGGGGCTCATTTTCCAAAGTGTAAGGTTCCACATTTTTCTCTCATAATTACTAGCAATCTCTCTCTTAACAAAGTATCCACATAACTCAGGTAGTTAAATTTCACAATGCCATCAGAACACGTGACAAATATTCCAAGTTTAATGTCAGCATATTTTGCTCACCTGCAGCTGGTACAAAAGAAAATGCTATATTGAATAAAGAAAGTGGGTCCCAGTACAAAACTCTAGGGTTTGCCCTTATCAACTTAGGCCCATTCAGAATAATGTTTATTAATAATGACCTTCTGTTGTCTATTCTGAAGCATATAGTTAAACCAGTGAGTAATACATGGATTCAAGGATGTTGTAGTATCAAATTAATAACATTGGTTGGCACATGGTCAAAGGCCTTGGATAAATCCAAGTAGTTTGTCAGAACTCCCATTCCAAACTCAGGTTCATAAATGTTGGCCATATTCATAAGTGTGCACTTGTCCATCATGAAACCATAGCTGTGTGATGACCATCAGGGTACCTGTTAATTCATCATTCAAAACTGATTGTTGACATCTTTCAAAACTCTTATCAGTTAACTTTGTCAAGCTGATAAGTCTGTAGTTAGACACTTTATAAGTTGCTCTACCTTTATGATTACATTAGTACATTTCCAACTTGCATGCACTAAACCTGATATTAGTAACGTGTTCAAATTTATTGTACCAGTTTTTGAAGTAATATTTATATAATGTAAGCCAGAAACATCCGGTTATGTTACCTGGGCCTGGGCTACTGTCTCTATTTAGTTTGGCCAAAATTTTCACCACCAAACCCTTACTAAAACTCGGACAAGGTCAAATTATCAATAAGACACCTCATCACAAACTCATTGTGTGCTTGTAATAGTTGTGATAAAGTAGCTGTTAAACACTTCAGCCAGCTTATGAATATTCATGCTGTACAATAACATCTGAGACTATGGATTCAACAAGAACTAGCCTTATTTTTATCCCAACTGACATAACTAATATATTTCTTGTTCACGGCTATAACCAATAAATTATTTTTATAATTAGTTTTTGCCATTTTTAATGATGGCTTTAACTTTACTTATTAATTTATTAGCTGTCTTAGAAGCTAGTGGTTTGTGCTTCCTCCAAAGTTTCTCCTCTTCTTCTTTAATAATCTGGAGTGTTTTAATTGCCACAAAGGTAGAGTGTGTTTCTCATTATTCTCTGTAATAGCTGTCTTACATAAAAGAATTTCAGACTTAGGATATATCAAATGTTACATCCAAGGATACAGACCAATTATGAATTTTATGGTTTACTTCATTGTCAAAAAAAGTCTATATTTATCAAGAATAAACTTGTTGCTGTTAATGAGAATGTCATAACTGAAAATTCAAAAGCACTATGATCTGATCCAACAAGTGGATAGAGCTGTCTAATGTGTAACAATTTGCAGAGGCCGCGGTGGTGCAGCGGTTAGCATAGTCACCTCACAGCAAGAGGTTCTCC